>NW_027039332.1:7500-10000 GCF_034236695.1 Oncorhynchus nerka | reverse complement strand
CAGAACCATGGTCATTGATGAACCAAACCCACAAGGCAATAGCTGGGATAGAGCACCTGCCCAGGACAAGGCTCAATATCCTCCCACCACCAAGCTGGGAAACGTGGATCAAAAGTTAGGACAAATCGGGCGCCGAAGGGGCTAAATCGGTCGCCGGCGGAAAATGTCCAAAGTACCATGGTTCCGAGGGGCTCACATCCCTCAAAAGTGCCCATTACTCATTTTCTATTCGGGCTGAACAGTTTGACACCACCCCCGTCTCTCTAGGACATGGAAGTCTTGTTGTCAAAAACCAGGTTTCTGAAATCGCGCCGGTACCTGTCTGCTTACCCCGGCACTGAGTGTGTATTTACCGGGCAGGCCAATTTATCGATGGAAGTCCCGAATATGAAAGGGTCAATGTGTGCTGCGCAATTGTGGGTCAAATTCCGGGACACCAAAACGTGAATAAATCAAAAAGTACACATCCAATCTGGATGGGGTTTTTTTTAAACGAAAGGGCACACATAGACGAGCATTTTCATTTAATTAAAACCGTTTTTGTATGAAACATTTTAATAGAAAATCGTGTTTTACGTTTTGGAAAAAAAGTGCATGTTACCAGGAGCATAGGTTCCTGTGGATGCGAACTTTTTTTTACATGCTCTACTTGTTGCCCATTGAGAGAGAGGATATCACACGAAATTTGGAAACTCTAGCTCTTCGGGAAGTATTTTTAATCATTTTTTGAAAATTACAGAATTTGGTCGAAAAAATGACAGAGTCCACTTTTCACAGAGTCCACACTTTTCACAGCCGTGCACCTGGTGATTGAAAATCGGCACCTGGTAACCTAAATACACTTAGCGGTGTTCCAGAAATTCATGCCCGCTATGGAGCACCCTACTACGGACCTTTATCAATGGGGGCCGGCCTGAGGGATTTATGGAAGGTCAAAAATTAAAATACTCCAGAATGCACCTGCCGGTGTTCCTGATATTCATGCCCGCTATGGAGCACCCTACTACGGACCTTTATCAATGGGGGCCGGCCTGAGGGATTTATGGAAGGTCAAAAATTAAAATACTCTCCAGAATGCACCTGCCATTAAAATAATAGGCTTATAATGATAAACTCTTTCTCATGTGATGAGGGGATATACAGACATTATGTACAAACACCCTAACCAGGAAATATGCCTCTATCTGGTCACCAGAGGTCATAACAATGCTGCAATGTGTCAGTAGCTTAAGGCATGAAATATGACATTTTCAGGGAATGACATTAAAATAAGAGGCTTAAATGATAAACTCTTTCTCATGTGATGAGGGGATATAGAGACATCATGTACAAACACCCCTAACCAGGAAATATGCCTCTATCTGGTCACCAGAGGTCACAACATGCTGCAATGTGTCAGTAGCTTAAGGCATGAAATATGACTTTTTCAGGGAATGACATTAAAATAAGAGGCTTAAAATGATAAACTCTTTCTCATGTGATGAGGGGATATAGAGACATCATGTACAAACACCCCTAACCAGGAAATATGCCTCTATCTGGTCACCAGAGGTCACAACATGCTGCAATGTGTCAGTAGCTTAAGGCATGAAATATGACTTTTTCAGGGAATGACATTAAAATAAGAGGCTTAAATGATAAACTCTTTCTCATGTGATGAGGGGATATACAGACATTATGTACAAACACCCATAACCAGGAAATATGCCTCTATCTGGTCACCAGAGGTCACAACATGCTGCAATGTGTCAGTAGCTTAAGGCATGAAATATGACATTTTCACCAAAACGTGAATAAATCAAAAAGTACATGTCCAATCTGGATGGGGTTTTTTTTTTTTAAAGTAAAGGGCACACATAGACGGACATTTACATCTAATTAAAACCGTTTTTGTATAGAACCTTTTTTAATAGAAAAATGTCTTTATAGTTTGGGCTATACAAGTACATTTTACTGGAAACATAGGTTCCTACCAGGGCATTTTTAAATTTACACTCTCTACTTGTTGTCCATTGAGAGAGAGGGAATGAGACGAAAGATGGGACATGTAGCCCGTCGGGAAGTATTTTTAATCATTTCTTGAAAATTCAGATTTTGGGCTATAAAAGTACATGTTACTGAAACATAAACCCTACCAGGGCATTTTTTTTTACATTCTCTACTTGTTGCCCATTGAGAGAGGCTATCACACAAATTTGGGACCTCTAGCCCCGTATGTTTAATATTTTTTGGAAAAAATGAATTGGGCCGGAAAAATAAAACGTTGCAACTGGTAACCCCAAAAAAATCTCCCAATTCAAGTAGTCACCTGGGTGTTTGAAGGTAGGCACCTGGTAACCTAGAAATAAAATCTCAGAAATTGCACTGTCCAACTCTGGGCCTGGTGATTGGGGAAATGGGCCAAAAAAAAGGGGGGGGGGTGAGAGCAGCTCGCCTCCACAGAGGCTGACTGCTCTGCCCCCTTAAGGACAGTGGAACTATGGACCTCCAGGCTTGTAGG
>NW_027039332.1:0-2500 GCF_034236695.1 Oncorhynchus nerka | reverse complement strand
ATTAGCTTGTTCACTTCTTGTTCCCCGGCCAGCTCCTCAAACAGCCTCTTCACCTCTCTCTCTTCACTTTTCCTCTCGAGGTCTGCTTTCCCGCTTTTCCCTTTTTTCTCGGCTGGCACTTTCCCCTCCTTCTCGCGACAGTAAACTTCAATGTGTTGGTGCCTCTTGTGTTGGGTCAGTCCCATAACCGTTGCGAAGCTTTTTGGGCAGTAACCACAGCCGTGGTTACCGCCCGCTTCTCCTCCCGCCCCCATCACTCCCTTACACTTAGGTACATGACAGGAGATGGAGTGGCTGTTTTTACTGGACTTTCCGCAAACACTGCACCCATACACCACTGTTACCCTCGAGTGAACCACCCTGAAGTGCTTCACTGTATCACCGATGGTACCTAGTGGCTTTTCACAGAGTCTACATCTTAGGTCGCGGACGGGGATCGATACCAACAAGGTACTGGGCGTTACTCCCTTAGCTTCGCTGCTGGCCGGGGCAACTTTGACTGACTGAGCTGGCTGTGGTGGCTGCACGACATTCCTACCCCCATCCCTTGCTTCTGGAGTAGGTGTCTTTGATTTGCCGACACACTGAGGCGCCACCGAACCCACGTCCTCCTTCCCTGTTAGGTCACTAGGGGGATCTGGGTCCGAGGCATGAGACTCATCCTGATAGGATTTGTTTTCGCAAATTACTATTTTGCGGGGAGGAGAGTGACTCTCCCCCCTGGGTCCGGGAATCCACGACCCTTCTTTTACCGAGCAATGCTTGGATTTTCTTTTTCGCTTCACTTTTTCGCTCAATTGAACTGTATTTGCATCTCGCTTTCGCATCTCTTTATCTCTCTCCTCCAAGCTTTGCTCCTCACTACCATGCCCTTGGGGTAGCACGCGTGGGCCCAGGTTTTGTATCCCAGTTTGGACCCTCTGGGTTGGAAAATGTTTCGAGTACATATCCCTGGTTGTTCAGTGGCTAGGATTCGGTCAAGTTTCCTTGAACCAATCACTCACTTTCATTCATACTCCCATATACACGGTGAACGCTTCGGCGTTGGGGGTTGGTTCCATGACACGAGAATGGTCGAGTTTAGGTTTCCTAGTGTAGAAGCTCCATCTTTCAAAAAGCACCCCTAGTAGTTTCCTACCAGGCCTCGGATGATGATCACCTTGTCTTTCCATCCGAGTCCACCGTCGCCATATTCACCCAGCAGAGATCCTATTGGACCTCTAGGGAGTACAGGAGAGTCCATTTCCCACCACTAGTGGTAGGCGCTTCTCATCACTGTAACTCCCCCCAAACCCGCATCATCCTAGCAGTCCCTCCAATTCCGGCGTTCGGAGTAGGTTTCATGATCAATTATATGACCGAGTGTGGGTCCCTTGGTGTAGAAGCTCCATCTTTCAAAAAGCACCCCTGGTGGTTTCCCACCAGGCCTCGGACGATGGTCACCTCGCCCCTATCATCCGAGTGCACCGTCACCCTATTCACTCTGCAGAAGTCCTAAGGGACCTCTGGGGAGCCCAGGAGAGTCCATTTTCTACCACTCTTGGCAGACGCTTCTCTCCACTGTTACTCGATACTGGGCGATCTCAAGCCGCTTACGTCAGTATTAGACCATTTTGGAAAGTCCCGGTTCACTGGACAGCCCAGTCCCCTTCGTGTCTCCACCCCGCCCAGGGTGAGTCATGCAACCGTGGCTGGGGAAGGGGATGGAGCCAGTCGGGCACATCCCAGATTTTGGAATGTGGGGAACGGGCTAAGACCGATGACACCCACATAGCGAGAAAGGAGAGGCAGGCGGAGCCCCTACCCTACCAAACCATAAATGGTACGCTCCCTTAATCCTTAACATTACTCTTATATACATCTGGTCTGAGCTCCGTTAGGCATATGTTGCCTTTAACCCCTAGTCTATCTTATTGTCTATGAGCCCTATTAGTTGGCCTAATTGGATGGAGCACCTTCTCCTCCCAGTTTAACCCGTATTCTTTTCCCTTTTGGCCTATGTTCAATTAGGCCTTCCCTTTACTTAATCCTGTTAACTTATAATTCCGGCCCCTTAGCAAATTGGACTTGGTATTCCCTCTCTGCGACTGCCCCTCATACAGAGTTCGTAATAACCCCTCGGATCTGGGGCTGGGTTGACCTCTGCACATGCGCCATCACCCACTTTGGGTCCTCGCGATGCTTCCATTAAACAGTCGGATTATCTTGTGGATTTCCCACCCTGAACGGACTTCATGCTAAAGGGGAGCGCTGGCCCGGACATGTTGCCATGCGAGCCCTCACTCAACCCATCCACATCAGCCCGCCCAGGGTGTTGTCCCGCCCAAATTCAAGTAAAAAACCACCTCTGTCGGGTGTCGCACGGGTAGGGTTTGAAGACGCCCTACTAAGGGGCTCCTTCCTTACCTCACCGCACTAACCCGCCAGAGATGGCAACTTATCACCGGTACCAACACGTGCCTGTCTAGGGAACAGGTCTTCCTTACCTTACCGCTTCTTC
>NW_027039331.1:45826-57196 GCF_034236695.1 Oncorhynchus nerka | reverse complement strand
GTTGTTGTTGTTGTTAGGCCTGGTCCCCTGTCCTGACCGGTTATTGTCGTCCTCATCCACTGGCTCCGAGTACAGTTTTAATCCAGGTTGTTGTTGTTGACAGAACAGTCCTGTTTAATCCACGTCGTACAGTACATCCAGTATTGCGTCGCTCCGCGCTCACCTCCTAAAAACGAGGCACAGCCGGGCGACAGTCTGTTTTGATTTATTTTTAATCTTCTCCAAAATAGATGTCATATATATAATATATACACATCGAACACATCTCTTTATTCATCAGTGATGCCTGTAAGACCCTCTCCTCCCAAAAAATGGAAGAACATTTGGTACTTTTATTACAAAATTGTAACAAAGACAGTTCTTTCTTGTTCTCCTGTTCATCCCTGGAAGGAGGATGAGGCCTCAGTGAATACGGACAGCTGGAGGTTGTCTGTCACTGATTGGTGGATAATTCTTGTGGGCAGAAAAGGGGCAGAGAAATGGTGGATGGAAAGGGAGCGAATGACAGAATAAACAGAAGGAAAATAAATGTGTGTTTGAGAGTTAATGTCCGAACTGAACTATTATGGGTCTTGTCTTCACATATTAACAAATCCACAAACATCTTTTGTGTTCTTTTATTACGAAATAGAGCTACAATATGAACATTGCATTTTCTCCTGGCCTCTTGTCCGTCTGTGGGTCTGTCTGTGGGTCTGTCTGTGGGTCTGTCTGTGGGTCTGTCGGTCTGTCTGTGGGTCTGTGGGTCTTCCACTCTGCTACAGTAACATTATGTTGAGGTATTTTCTTTGAACACTTCTGTTGGATAATGACAGATCAACCTTGTTCTGTCACTGTCAGAGGGTCTGTGTGTGTGTGTATTATGATGTCATGGTGCTTCGTGACCAATGGGGAGGTCTGAAGAATGGAGGCGTAAACAAAAAGGTTCTGAATGTTTTCAAAATGACAACCAACCAAAACAAAAGGGACAAGGTCAGGAAAAAAAACAGGGAAAAGAAAAAAAAAGATTTAAAAAAAAAAGAGAAACCAGCGTCTGATTAGGCGGCACATCATTCAGTTCAGGGGAAGAAGGACCTGCTCGGAGCCAAAATGGTCGCCGGATTTCCTCCATTTGGCCTAGAAGTCAACTTGCCAGACGGTAGTCGAGGAATAAAAGCAGTGATGCCTGAGCCAGCCACACCGGCATTCGCTGTCTGTAGGTCTGTCCGTCTGTCTGCTGTGAGGAACCAGGGCCAGGGACCAGAACTCAGGTCTAGGATCCCATGGTGGACTGAGAACGAGGGAAGGAAGTCTCTCAGAAGGCTTGCTGAGCTGGGCTGTAGTTGAAGGTGGATGGCACGTGGGGCCCTCCTCTAGCTTCTCGTATTCCAGATGAAACTCCTAGAAAGGGAGGGGAGGAACAAGGGTTTTAGGGACGGTAGTGGACAACGGTAGTGGACAACAGTGGACAACAGTGGACAACGGTAGTATTTTAGGGAGAGCAGTGGACAACAGTATTTTAGGGAGAGCAGTGGACAACAACAGTATTTTAGGGAGAGCAGTGGACAACAGTATTTTAGGGAGAGCAGTAGACAACAACAGTATTTTAGGGAGAGCAGTAGACAACAGCAGTATTTTAGGGAGAGCAGTAGACAACAGCAGTATTTTAGGGAGAGCAGTAGACAACAGCAGTATTTTAGGGAGAGCAGTAGACAACAGCAGTATTTTAGGGAGAGCAGTGGACAACAGCAGTATTTTAGGGAGAGCAGTGGACACACAGTATTTTAGGAGACGAGCACGTAGGAGAGCAGACAACAGTATTTTGGAGGAGAGCAGTAGACAACAGCAGTATTTTAGGGAGAGCAGTAGACAACAGCAGTATTTTAGGAGACAGACGCAGTATCTTAGGAGAGCAGTGACAGCAGTATTTTAGGGAGAGCAGTGGACAACAGCAGTATTTTAGGGAGAGCAGTAGGACAACAGTATTTTAGGGAGAGCAGTAGACAACAACAGTATTTTAGGGAGAGCAGTGGACAACACAGTATTTTAGGGAGAGCAGTGGACAACAGTATTTTAGGGAGAGCAGTGGACAACAGTATTTTAGGGAGAGCAGTGGACAACAGTATTTTAGGGAGAGCAGTGGACAACAGTATTTTAGGGAGAGCAGTAGACAACAACAGTATTTTAGGGAGAGCAGTGGACAACAGCAGTATTTTAGGGAGAGCAGTGGACAACAGCAGTATTTTAGGGAGGCAGTGGACAACAACAGTATTTTAGGGAGAGCAGTGGACAACAGGTATTTTAGGGAGAGTATGGACAACAGTATTTTAGGGAGAGCAGTAGACAACAGCAGTATTTTAGGGAGAGCAGTAGACAACAGCAGTATTTTAGGGAGAGCAGTGGACAACAGCAGTATTTTAGGGAGAGCAGTGGACAACAGCAGTATTTTAGGGAGAGCAGTAGACAACAGCAGTATTTTAGGGAGAGCAGTAGACAACAGCAGTATTTTAGGGAGAGCAGTAGACAACAGCAGTATTTTAGGGAGAGCAGTAGACAACAGCAGTATTTTAGGGAGAGCAGTAGACAACAGCAGTATTTTAGGGAGAGCAGTAGACAACAGCAGTATTTTAGGGAGAGCAGTAGACAACAGTATTTTAGGGAGAGCAGTGGACAACAGTATTTTAGGGAGAGCAGTGGACAACAGCAGTATTTTAGGGAGAGCAGTGGACAACAACAGTATTTTAGGGAGAGCAGTGGACAACAGTATTTTAGGGAGAGCAGTGGACAACAACAGTATTTTAGGGAGAGCAGTGGACAACAACAGTATTTTAGGGAGAGCAGTGGACAACAGTATTTTAGGGAGAGCAGTAGACAACAGTATTTTAGGGAGAGCAGTGGACAACAGTATTTTAGGGAGAGCAGTGGACAACAGTATTTTAGGGAGAGCAGTGGACAACAGTATTTTAGGGAGAGCAGTGGACAACAGTATTTTAGGGAGAGCAGTGGACAACAGTATTTTAGGGAGAGCAGTGGACAACACAGTATTTTAGGGAGAGCAGTAGACAACAGCAGTATTTTAGGAGAGCAGTGGACAACAGCAGTATTTTAGGGAGAGCAGTAGACAACAGCAGTATTTTAGGAGAGCAGTAGACAACAGCAGTATTTTAGGGAGAGCAGTAGACAACAGCAGTATTTTAGGGAGAGCAGTAGACAACAGCAGTATTTTAGGGAGAGCAGTAGACAACAGCAGTATTTTAGGGAGAGCAGTAGACAACAGCAGTATTTTAGGGAGAGCAGATAGGACAGTAGCAGCAGTATTTTAGGGAGAGCAGTAGACAACAGCAGTATTTTAGGGAGAGCAGTAGACAACAACAGTATTTTAGGGAGAGCAGTAGACAACAGCAGTATTTTAGGGAGAGCAGTAGACAACAGCAGTATTTTAGGGAGAGCAGTGGACAACAGCAGTATTTTAGGAGAGCAGTAGACAACAACAGTATTTTAGGGAGAGCAGTAGACAACAACAGTATTTTAGGGAGAGCAGTAGACAACAGCAGTATTTTAGGGAGAGCAGTAGACAACAGCAGTATTTTAGGGAGAGCAGTAGACAACAGCAGTATTTTAGGGAGAGCAGTGGACAACAACAGTATTTTAGGGAGAGCAGTAGACAACAACAGTATTTTAGGGAGAGCAGTAGACAACAGCAGTATTTTAGGGAGAGCAGTAGACAACAGCAGTATTTTAGGGAGAGCAGTAGACAACAGCAGTATTTTAGGGAGAGCAGTAGACAACAGCAGTATTTTAGGGAGAGCAGTAGACAACAGCAGTATTTTAGGGAGAGCAGTAGACAACAGCAGTATTTTAGGGAGAGCAGTGGACAACAGTATTTTAGGGAGAGCAGTAGACAACAGCAGTATTTTAGGGAGAGCAGTGGACAACAACAGTATTTTAGGGAGAGCAGTGGACAACAGCAGTATTTTAGGGAGAGCAGTGGACAACAGTATTTTAGGGAGAGCAGTAGACAACAGTATTTTAGGGAGAGCAGTGGACAACAGTATTTTAGGGAGAGCAGTAGACAACAGCAGTATTTTAGGGAGAGCAGTGGACAACAGTATTTTAGGGAGAGCAGTAGACAACAGTATTTTAGGGAGAGCAGTGGACAACAGTATTTTAGGGAGAGCAGTGGACAACAGCAGTATTTTAGGGAGAGCAGTAGACAACAGCAGTATTTTAGGGAGAGCAGTAGACAACAGCAGTATTTTAGGGAGAGCAGTAGACAACAACAGTATTTTAGGGAGAGCAGTAGACAACAGCAGTATTTTAGGGAGAGCAGTAGACAACAGCAGTATTTTAGGGAGAGCAGTGGACAACAGCAGTATTTTAGGGAGAGCAGTAGACAACAGCAGTATTTTAGGGAGAGCAGTAGACAACAACAGTATTTTAGGGAGAGCAGTAGACAACAGCAGTATTTTAGGGAGAGCAGTGGACAACAGTATTTTAGGGAGAGCAGTAGACAACAACAGTATTTTAGGGAGAGCAGTAGACAACAGCAGTATTTTAGGGAGAGCAGTAGACAACAGCAGTATTTTAGGGAGAGCAGTGGACAACAGCAGTATTTTAGGGAGAGCAGTGGACAACAGCAGTATTTTAGGGAGAGCAGTAGACAACAGCAGTATTTTAGGGAGAGCAGTAGACAACAACAGTATTTTAGGGAGAGCAGTAGACAACAGCAGTATTTTAGGGAGAGCAGTAGACAACAGCAGTATTTTAGGGAGAGCAGTAGACAACAGCAGTATTTTAGGGAGAGCAGTGGACAACAACAGTATTTTAGGGAGAGCAGTGGACAACAGCAGTATTTTAGGGAGAGCAGTAGACAACAGCAGTATTTTAGGGAGAGCAGTGGACAACAGCAGTATTTTAGGGAGAGCAGTAGACAACAGCAGTATTTTAGGGAGAGCAGTGGACAACAACAGTATTTTAGGGAGAGCAGTGGACAACAGCAGTATTTTAGGGAGAGCAGTAGACAACAGCAGTATTTTAGGGAGAGCAGTGGACAACAACAGTATTTTAGGGAGAGCAGTGGACAACAGCAGTATTTTAGGGAGAGCAGTGGACAACAGCAGTATTTTAGGGAGAGCAGTGGACAACAGCAGTATTTTAGGGAGAGCAGTAGACAACAGCAGTATTTTAGGGAGAGCAGTGGACAACAACAGTATTTTAGGGAGAGCAGTGGACAACAGCAGTATTTTAGGGAGAGCAGTAGACAACAGCAGTATTTTAGGGAGAGCAGTAGACAACAGCAGTATTTTAGGGAGAGCAGTAGACAACAGCAGTATTTTAGGGAGAGCAGTGGACAACAGCAGTATTTAGGAGAGCAGTGGACAACAGCAGTATTTTAGGAGAGCAGTGGACAACAGCAGTATTTTAGGGAGAGCAGTGGACAACAGCAGTATTTTAGGGAGAGCAGTAGACAACAGCAGTATTTTAGGGAGAGCAGTAGACAACAGCAGTATTTTAGGGAGAGCAGTGGACAACAGCAGTATTTTAGGGAGAGCAGTAGACAACAGCAGTATTTTAGGGAGAGCAGTAGACAACAGCAGTATTTTAGGGAGAGCAGTGGACAACAGCAGTAATGCAGGAAACGTGGACAACAGCAGTATTTTAGGAGAGCAGTAGACAGCAGTATTTTGGAGGCAGTAGACAGCAAAGTATTTTAGGGAGAGCAGTGGACAACAGCAGTGATATTTTAGGAGAGCAATGGAGCAACAGCAGTATTTTAGGGAGAGCAGTGGACAGTATTTTTAGGAGAGCAGTGGACAACAGCAGTATTTTAGGAGAGCAGTGGACAACAGCAGTATTTTAGGGAGACGTGGACAACAGCAGTATTTTAGGGAGAGCAATGAATTAACTTCCAGCAGTATTTTAGGAGGCAGGATGGACAACAGCAGTATTTTAGGGAGAGCAGTGGACAACAACAGTATTTTAGGGAGACGTAGACAACAGCAGTATTTTAGGGAGGCAGTAGACAACAGCAGTATTTTTAGTATTTTAGGGAGAGCAGTAGACAACAGCAGTATTTTAGGGAGAGCAGTAGACAACAGCAGTATTTTAGGGAGAGCAGTAGACAACAGCAGTATTTTAGGGAGAGCAGTAGACAACAGCAGTGTTCAGCTGAAGCAGCATATTAAATACAGAACATCTGAGGAGAATATTGTACATGATAGAACAATACTAGAAGCTCTCTATCCGGGGAATCAGCAGGTTTACAAATCCTCAGGGAGTGAATGATCCCACATGTCAAGGGTCCATGTTGAAACACATGTCCACAACTGCATGACAAAGCACATCTATCTCAAATATCAAACCACATACATGCAATTGGAAAAGCTGTTATTGTTTTCTTTGCCTTACTCTCCAAAAACAACAGTATTTCTAGTTGTAACTACAACACCTTGGGAAAGTATTCAAGACCCTTCCTTTTCCACATTATGTTACAGACTCATTCTAGAATGGATTACATTGTTTTTCCTCATCAATCTAGACACAATACCCATAATGACATCACAATACCCCATAATGACATCACAATAACCCATAATGACATCACAATACCCTCATAATGACAGCATCACAATACCCCATAATGACATCACAATAACCCATAATGACATCACAATACCTCATAATGACATCACAACACCCCATAATGACATCACAATAACCCATAATGACATCACAATACCCCATAATGACATCACAATAACCCATAATGACATCACAATACCCCATAATGACATCACAATAACCCATAATGACATCACAATAACCCATGATGACATCACAATACCCCATAATGGCATCACAATACCCCATAATGACATCACAATAACCCATAATGACATCACAATACCCCATAATGACATCACAATAACCCATAATGACATCACAATACCCCATAATGACATCACAATACCCCATAATGACATCACAATAACCCATAATGACATCACAATACCCCATAATGACATCACAATAACCCATAATGACATCACAATACCCCATAATGACATCACAATACCCCATAATGACATCACAATACCCCATAATGACATCACAATAACCCATAATGACATCACAATACCCTATAATGACATCAATAACCCATAATGACATCACAATACCCTATAATGACATCACAATACCCTATAATGACATCACAATAACCCATAATGACATCACAATACCCCATAATGACATCACAATAACCCATAATGACATCACAATACCCCCATAATGACATCACAATACCCCATAATGACATCACAATAACCCATGATGACATCACAATACCCTATAATGACAAAGTGAAAACAGGTAATTTTTTTTTCTTCAAATGTATTAAAGATAAAAACTTAAATACCTTATTTTACAAGTATTCAGACTTTTGCTATGAGACTGGAAATTGATCTCCAGTGCATCCTGTTTCCATTGATCATCCTTGAGATGTTTCTACAACTTGGACATGATTTGGAAATGCACACCTGTCTATATAAGGTCTCACAGTTGTCAGTGCAGGTCAGAGCAAAAACCAAGTCATGAACTCTAAAGAATTGTCCTTAGAGCTCTGAGACAGGATTGTGTCGAGGCACAGATCTGGGGAAGGGTTCCAGAAAATGTCTGCAGCATTGAAGGTCCCTAAGAACACAGTGGCCCCATCATTCTGAAATGGAAGAATTGTAGAACCACCAAGACTCCTTCCTAGAGCTGTCTGCCAGACAAACTGAGTAATAGGGGAGAGCCCACTGGTCAGGGAGGTGACCAAGAACCCGAGAAGAATGGGAGAAACCCTCAAATACAGGTGTGCCAAACTGCATCCATGAAAACTCAAGGCTGTAATCGCTGCCAAAGGCGCCAACAAAGTACTGAGTAAAGGGTCTGAATACTTATATAAATGTTATATTTTTTAATTTTAATTTCTTTATTATACATTTGCAAAAATTGCTATTTGTTTTTTAATGGTTGAGTGTGTAGGAAAACAATTTTATAAATTTTATAATAAAGCTGTAACAAAGAAAAAGGTGGAAAAAGGTCAAGGGGTCTGAATACTTTCTGAATGCACTGTAACTACGGTAACAGTCCTCAAGCCTCTGTCCTTCACCTTGGCTACTTTCCTCCAGTTAAGACAATCAAAGAAGTAGTAGGTGCCTCTCTCATAGGCGTTGGTCTTCAGAGTGGGCTCCATGCCCGGCGCCCGCGTGATCCACACACGCTCCTCCTTGTGGTACCGCCAGTCCCGGTTGAAGCTGAGGTCACAGGTCACGGGTCAAATGTTAGGGCAGAGCATTGTATACGGTAGAAACAATTGATTATAAGACTTGAAAAACAAACTACATTAAGTAGAGGTGGCAGAAGGGGGCCCTGGCTACATAGAGGTGGCAGAAGGGGGCCCTGGCTAGATAGAGGTGGCAGAAGGGGGCCCTGGCTAGATAGAGGTGGCAGAAGGGGGCCCTGGCTAGATAGAGGTGGCAGAAGGGGGCCCTGGCTAGATAGAGGTGGCAGAAGGGGGCCCTGGCTAGATAGAGGTGGCAGAAGGGGGCCCTGGCTAGATAGAGGTGGCAGAAGGGGGCCCTGGCTACATAGAGATAGCAGAAGGGGGCCCTGGCTAGATAGAGGTGGCAGAAGGGGGCCCTGGTAGATAGAGATAGCAGAAGGGGGCCCTGGCTAGATAGAGGTGGCAGAAGGGGGCCCTGGCTACATAGAGATAGCAGAAGGGGGCCAGACTACAGAGGTAAGCAGAAGGGGCCAGACTACATAGAGGTAGCAGAAGGGGGCCTGACTACATAGAGGTAGCAGACTACATAGAGGTAGCAGAAGGGGCCTGACTACATAGAGGTAGCTGACTACATAGAGGTGGCAGAAGGGGCCTGACTACATAGAGGTGGCAGACTACATAGAGGTAGCAGACTACATAGAGGTGGCAGACTACATAGAGGTGGCAGACTACATAGAGGTAGCAGACTACATTGAGGTAGCAGAAGGGGCCCCTGACTACATAGAGGTGGCAGAAGGGGGTCCTGCCTACATAGAGGTGGCAGAAGGGGGTCCTGCCTACATAGAGGTGGCAGAAGGGGGTCCTGACTACAGAGGTGGCAGAAGGGGGTCCTGACTACATAAGAGGTGGCAGGCTACATAGAGGTAGCAGAAGGGGGTCCTGACTACATAGAGGTGGCAGAAGGGGGTCCTGACTACATAGAGGTGGCAGAAGGGGCCAGACTACATAGAGGTATGTTCTGCTTCATGTTCCACGTCAGTACCACTACAACCCAGAGGAGGGCGCTCATTCACAAGAAAAGGTGAGTAAAACAAACACCTCACCAAGCCTGTTACCATAGCAGACACTAGCTAGCCCAGCTGAGGAGCATCCTTCACACAGTGTGGTGTGTCTGTATACGTACAGCTCTACTGCTGCCAGCAGCTGGAGGAGGTCTCCTCCGTTCATGTAGTAAAGATAGAAAAGCAGGTCCTCCCCATACCGAGACAGTTTGATTGCAGCAAGCTGGAAGGAGGAGAGGGAGAGGAAGAGAGAGAGAGGGAGGAAAAGAGGGGAAAGAGAGGGGAGGAAAAGAGAGAGAGGGGAGGAAAAGAGAGAGAGGAAAGAGCGAGAGAGGAAAGAGAGCGAGAGAGGAGAAAGAGAGCGAGAGAGGAAAGAGGGCGAGAGAGGAGAAAGAGAGCGAGGGGAAAGAGAGCGAGAGAGGAGAAAGAGAGCGAGCGAGAGAGGGGAAAGAGAGCGAGAGGGGAAAGAGAGCGAGAGGGGAAAGAGAGCGAGAGGGGAAAGAGAGCGAGAGGGGAAAGAGAGCGAGAGGGGAAAGAGAGCGAGAGGGGAAAGAGAGCGAGAGGGGAAAGAGAGCGAGAGGGGAAAGAGAGCGAGAGGGGAAAGAGAGCGAGAGGGGAAAAGAGAGCGAGGGGGAAAGAGAGCGAGGGGGGAAAGAGAGCGAGGAAAGAGAGCGAGGGGAAAGAGAGAGAGAGGGGGAAAGAGGGAGAGAGGGGGAAAGAGGGAGAGAGGGGGAAAGAGAGAGAGAGGGGGAAATAGCGGAGGGAAAGAGGGAGAGAGGGGGGAAAGAGGGGAGGGGAAGAGGGAGAGAGGGGGGAAGAGGGAGAGGGGGTGGAGGGAGAGGGGCAACAGGTTATTGATCTAGTCAGCTACCTGGCACCAACAGAAGCTAACCGTGCCATTCTTATCTCAACCATGCTAGATAAAGATGATTCAACTCTCACAGTGGACAGAGCAGTTACAACAAGTGTTGCTCGTGCACCCAAACAGAGGGGCCAATAACACGAGGGCCAAAACCACAACGTTACATTGAGCTGGTTAGAAAGGTACTTTAACCATCCTTAATGAACAACTTAGAAGAAGGTCTGAATCAGACGGGTGCGGGGGGGGCTGCCATAAGGGTGAATGGTGGTGTGTTGTGGCCATGTTGGCCAACAGCAACCCAACCCTGGGTTTATTCTGTCTCTGAGGTACATACCTTGTCCCTTATGTGAATGTTGGTTAAATACTCAGATGGAACATGGAAGTCTGGAAGGGAAGAGAGAAGTGGTTAGAGAGAACCAGACGGGGAAACTGGCAGAATCTATCCCACCTCCAGAGCACTCTGGCTGGGTAGGATACGTACCGATGTCCTGGGGTCGACACGGTGCTGACGCCCAGGGAGATGCAAACTTGGGGTACAGATTTCTGAAGGACGAGAAAGTGGTCATGTTGTTACTGACAGATTATTTTGTTGCCATGTCAACAGGTTACAATGGCGTGTCCTAAAAAAAAAAAGACAATTGGACATAATAGCAGCCTATTGTCCAGTGAGTGTGTGTTTTTCAGGGGCTACAGCAGAGATCAGCTGCCTGCTCTCAGGCTGCCAGCTGCCTGCTACTACTCTCAGGCTGTCAGCTGCCTGCTACTACTCTCAGGCTGTCAGCTGCCTGCTACTACTCTCAGGCTGTCAGCTGCCTGCTACTACTCTCAGGCTGTCAGCTGCCTGCTACTCCTCTCAGGCTGTCAGCTGCCTGCTACTCCTCTCAGGCTGTCAGCTGCCTGCTACTCCTCTCAGGCTGCCTGCTACTCCTCTCAGGCTGCCTGCTACTCCTCTCAGGCTGCCTGCTACTCCTCTCAGGCTGCCTGCTACTCCTCTCAGGCTGCCTGCTACTCCTCTCAGGCTGCCTGCTACTCCTCTCAGGCTGCCTGCTACTCCTCTCAGCTGCCTGCTACTCCTCTCAGGCTGTCAGCTGCCTGCTACTCCTCTCAGGCTGTCAGCTGCCTGCTACTCCTCTCAGGCTGTCAGCTGCCTGCTACTCCTCTCAGGCTGTCAGCTGCCTGCTACTCCTCTCAGGCTGTCA
>NW_027039331.1:0-45326 GCF_034236695.1 Oncorhynchus nerka | reverse complement strand
TGAGGTAGTAGCAGGCAGCTGACAGCCTGAAAGGAGTAGCAGGCAGCTGGCAGCCTGGGAGGTAGCAGGCAGCTGGCAGCCTGAGAGGTAGTGGCAGGCAGCTGGCAGCCTGAGGGGTAGAACTGACTGGCAGCCTGAGGGTAACAGGCAGCTGACAGCCTGAAGGTGTGGGCAGCTGGCAGCCTGGGAAGGAATAACCCAGGCAGCTGGCAGCCTGAGGAGTAGTAGCAGACGCAATGACAGCCTGAGAGTAGTAGCAGGCAGCTGACAGCCTGAGGTAGTAGCAGGCAATGACAGCCTGAGAGTAGTAGCAGGCAGCTGACAGCCTGAAAGTAGTAACAGGCAGCTGACAATACCTGGGAGAGTAGTAGCAGGCAGCCTGAGAGGAGTAGCAGGCTGACAGCCTGAGGGAGTAGCAGGCAGCTGACAGCCTGAGAGGTAAGCAGGCAGCCTGGGGAGAGTAAGCCAGCCCCTGACAGCCTGAGGTAGTAAGACGTGACGCCATTACAGGGGTGGTGGCAGGCACTGACAGCCTGAGGTGGTGGCAGACGGCTGGCAGCCTGAGGTGGTAACAGACGGCTGGCCGGCCTGAGGTAGTAGCAGGCTGGCAGCCCTGAAGAGTAATGTGGGCAGCCTGAGGGAGTAGTGACAGCCTGAGGCAGCCTGGGGTGTGGTAACAGGCGGCTGGCAGCCTGAGGAGGAGTAGCAGGCAGCTGGCAGCCTGGGGAGGAGTAGCAAGGCAGCTGGCAGCCTGAGAGTAGTGGCAGGCAGCTGACAGCCTGAGGGTAGTAGCAGGCAGCTGCTGACAGCCTGAGGAGTAGTAAACGGGCAGCTGACAGCCTGAGGGGTGAGCCGGCTGGCAGCCTGAGGTAGCAGGCAGCTGACAGCCTGGTGAGTAAACAGGCAGCTGACAGCCTGAGGTAATGTAAGCAGGCAGCTGACAGCCTGAGGTAATGTAGGGCAGGCTCCAGGCCAGCCTGAGGAGGAGTGGGCAGCTGACAGCCTGAGGAGGAGTAAGCAGGCCGCTGGCAGCCTGAGGTAGCCGAGCTGGCCAGCCTGGCAGCCTGAGCGAGCCTGAGGAGTAAGCAGGCAGACAGGCTGACCGAAGCCTGAGGAGGAATAGAGACGTGACAGCCTGAGGAGTAGCAGACGCTGGCGGCCTGGGGAGGGAGTAACGGGCTAAGCCGACAGCCTGAGGGTAGTGGCACAGACTGACTGGCGGCCTGGGAGTGCAGGGCCCAGGCGCCTGGGTGCAGGCAGCCAGCAGCCCAGGGTGGCGGGCAGCTGGCAGCCTGACCCTGGCAGCCAGGAGTAAAGCAGGCAGCTGGCAGCCTGAGGAGTAGTAGCAGGCAGCTGGCAGCCTGAGGTGGTAAGCAGGCAGCTGACAGCCTGAGGTAGTAGCAGGCAGCTGACAGCCTGAGGTAGTGGCAGACGGCTGACAGCCTGTGAGTGGTAGCAGGCAGCTGACAGCCTGAGGTAGTGACGCAGGCAGCTGACAGCCTGAGGTGGTGAGCAGACGGCTGGCGGCCTGAGGTAGTAAGACAGGCAGCTGGCAGCCTGAGGTAGTAAGCAGGCAGCTGGCAGCCTGAGGTGAGTAAAGGCGGCTGGCAGCCTGAAGCAGGCAGCTGGCAGCCTGTAGTAGCAGGCAGCTGATCTCTGCTGTAGCCCCTGAAAAACACACACTCATTGGACAATAGGCTGCTATTATGTCCAATTGTCTTTTACAATCTAAAAACAAAAGAAGGACACGCCATTGTAACCTGTTGACATGGCAACAAAATAATCTGTCAGTAACAAACATGATCACTTTCGTCCTTCAGAAATCTGTACCCCCAAGTTTTGCATCTCCCTGGGCGTCAGCACCGTGGCGACCCCAGGACATCGGTCGTATCCTACCCAGCCAGAGTGCTCTGGAGGTGGGATAGATTCTGCCAGTTTCCCCCCGTCTGGTTCTCTCTAACCACTTCTCTCTTCCCTTCCAGACTTCCATGTTCCATCTGGAGTATTTGCTTAACATTCACATAAGGGACAAGGTATGTACCTCAGAGACAGAATAAACCCAGGGTTGGGTTGCTGTTGGCCACATCATGGCCACAACACACCACCATTCACCCTTATGGCAGCCCCCCCGCACCTGTCTGATTCAGACCTTCTTCTAAGTTGTTCATTAAGGATGGTTAAAGTACCTTTCTAACCAGCTCAATGTAACGTTGTGGTTTTGGCCCTCGTGTTATTGGCCCCTCTGTTTGGGTGCACGAGCAACACTTGTTGTAACTGCTCTGTCCACTGTGAGAGTTGAATCATCTTTATCTAGTTGAGATAAGAATGGCACGGTTAGCTTCTGTTGGTGCCAGGTAGCTGACTAGATCAATAACCTGTTGCCCCTCTCCCTCCACCTCTCCCTCTTCCCCCTCCCCCTCTCCCCCTCTTCCCTCTTCCCTCTTCCCCCCCTCTCTCCCTCCACCCCTCTCCCTCTTTCCTCCCCTCTTTCCCTCTCTCTCTCTTCTTTTTCCCTCTCTCTCCCCTCTTTCCCTCCCCTCTTTCCCCCTCTCTCTTTCCTCTTTCCTCCTCGCTTCTTCCCCCTCTCTCCCTCTTTCCCCCTCGCTCTCTTTCCCTCTCGCTCTCTTTCCTCTCGCTCTCTTTCCCCTCTCGCTCTCTTTCTTTCCCTTCTTTTTTCCTTCGCTCTCTTTTCCTCTTCGCTCTCTTTCCCCTCTCGCTCTCTTTCCTCCTCTCTTTCTTCGCTCTTTTCCCCTCTCGCTCTCTTTTCCTCTCTCTCCGCTCTCTTTCCCTCTCTCCCCTCGCTCTCTTTCTCCTCTCTCGCTCTCTTTCTCCTCGCTCTCTTTCTCCTCTCTCGCTCTCTTTCTCTCTCGCTCTTTCCTCTCTCTCTTTTCCTCCCTCTCTCTCTTTTCCTCCCCTTTCTCTTTCCCCTCTTTTCCTCCCCTCTCTCTCTCTTCCTCTCCCTCTCCTCCTTCCAGCTTGCTGCAATCAAACTGTCTCGGTATGGGGAGGACCTGCTTTTCTATCTTTACTACATGAACGGAGGAGACCTCCTCCAGCTGCTGGCAGCAGTAGAGCTGTACGTATACAGACACACCACACTGTGTGAAGGATGCTCCTCAGCTGGGCTAGCTAGTGTCTGCTATGGTAACAGGCTTGGTGAGGTGTTTGTTTTACTCACCTTTTCTTGTGAATGAGCGCCCTCCTCTGGGTTGTAGTGGTACTGACGTGGAACATGAAGCAGAACATACCTCTATGTAGTCTGGCCCCTTCTGCCACCTCTATGTAGTCAGGACCCCCTTCTGCCACCTCTATGTAGTCAGGACCCCCTTCTGCTACCTCTATGTAGCCTGCCACCTCTATGTAGTCAGGACCCCCTTCTGCCACCTCTGTAGTCAGGACCCCCTTCTGCCACCTCTATGTAGGCAGGACCCCCTTCTGCCACCTCTATGTAGTCAGGGGCCCCTTCTGCTACCTCTATGTAGTCTGCTACCTCTATGTAGTCTGCCACCTCTATGTAGTCTGCCACCTCTATGTAGTCTGCCACCTCTATGTAGTCTTCTGCCACCTCTATGTAGTCAGCCACCTCTATGTAGTCAGGCCCCTTCTGCCACCTCTATGTAGTCAGCTACCCCTTCTGCCACCTCTGTAGTCAGGCCCCCTTCTGCCACCTCTATGTAGCCAGGGCCCCCTTCTGCCACCTCTATGTAGTCAGGGCCCCCTTCTGCTACCTCTATGTAGTCTGCTACCTCTATGTAGTCTGCCACCTCTATGTAGTCAGGCCCCCTTCTGCTACCTCTATGTAGTCTGCTACCTCTATGTAGTCAGGCCCCCTTCTGCTACCTCTATCTAGCCTGGGCCCCTGCTTCCTCTGTATCTGGCCCCTTCTCTACCTCTGTAGGGCCCCCTTCTGCTATCTCTATGTAGCCAGGGCCCCCTTCTGCTATCTCTATCTACCAGGGCCCCTTCTGCCACCTCTATCTAGCCAGGGCCCCCTTCTGCTATCTCTATGTAGCCAGGGCCCCCTTCTGCCACCTCTATCTAGCCAGGGCCCCCTTCTGCCACCTCTATCTAGCCAGGGCCCCCTTCTGCCACCTCTATCTAGCCAGGGCCCCCTTCTGCTACCTCTATCTAGCCAGGGCCCCCTTCTGCCACCTCTATGTAGCCAGGGCCCCCTTCTGCCACCTCTACTTAATGTAGTTTGTTTTTCAAGTCTTATAATCAATTGTTTCTACCGTATACAATGCTCTGCCCTAACATTTGACCCGTGACCTGTGACCTCAGCTTCAACCGGGACTGGCGGTACCACAAGGAGGAGCGTGTGTGGATCACGCGGGCGCCGGGCATGGAGCCCACTCTGAAGACCAACGCCTATGAGAGAGGCACCTACTACTTCTTTGATTGTCTTAACTGGAGGAAAGTAGCCAAGGTGAAGGACAGAGGCTTGAGGACTGTTACCGTAGTTACAGTGCATTCAGAAAGTATTCAGACCCCTTGACCTTTTCCACCTTTTCTTTGTTACAGCTTTATTATAAAATTTATAAAATTGTTTTTTTCTACACACTCAACCCCATTAAAAAACAAATAGCAATTTTTGCAAATGTATAATAAAGAAATTAAAAATTAAAAAATATAACATTTATATAAGTATTCAGACCCTTTACTCAGTACTTTGTTGAAGCGCCTTTGGCAGCGATTACAGCCTTGAGTTTTCATGGATAAGTTTGGCACACCTGTATTTGAGGAGTTTCTCCCATTCTTCTCGGGTTCTTGGTCACCTCCCTGACCAATGGGCTTTCTCCCCCTATTACTCAGTTTGTCCTGGCAGACAGCTCTAGGAAGAGTCTTGGTGGTTCTACAATTCTTCCATTTCAGAATGATGGAGGCCACTGTGTTCTTGGGGACCTTCAATGCTGCAGACATTTTCTGGAACCCTTCCCCAGATCTGTGCCTCGACACAATCCTGTCTCAGAGCTCTAAGGACAATTCTTTAGAGTTCATGACTTGGTTTTTGCTCTGACCTGCACTGACAACTGTGAGACCTTATATAGACAGGTGTGCATTTCCAAATCATGTCCAAGTTGTAGAAACATCTCAAGGATGATCAATGGAAACAGGATGCACTGGAGATCAATTTCCAGTCTCATAGCAAAGAGTCTGAATACTTATGTAAATAAGGTATTTAAGTTTTTTATCTTTAATACATTTGAAGAAAAAAATTACCTGTTTTCACTTTGTCATTATAGGGTATTGTGATGTCATTATGGGTTATTGTGATGTCATTATGGGTTATTGTGATGTCATTATGGGTTATTGTGATGTCATTATGGGGTATTGTGATGTCATTATGAGGTATTGTGATGTCATTATAGGGTATTGTGATGTCATTATGAGGTATTGTGATGTCATTATGGGGTATTGTGTCTAGATTGATGAGGAAAAAACAATGTAATCCATTCTAGAATGAGTCTGTAACATAATGTGGAAAAGGAAGTCATTATTTCCCAAAGTATTGTGATGTCAACTAGAAATATGGGGTTTTTGGGGGGGTCAATGGCAAGAAAACAATAACAGCTTTTCCAATTGCATTATGGGTTTTGATATTTGAATAGATGTGCTTTGTCATGTCAGTTGTGGACATGTGTGTTTCCAACATGGACCCTTGACATGATGGGATCATTATGAGGATATTGTGATGTCATTCCCCCGGATTGTGATGTCATTATGGGTTATTGTTCTATCATGTACAATATTCTCCTCCAGATGTTCTGTATTTAATATGCTGCTTCAGCTGAACATGTTATTGTCCACTGCTCTCCCTAAAATACTGTGTTGTCCATTATGGGGCAAAATTGTGTTGTCTCCTAAATACTGGGTTATTGTGATGTCAAATACTGTTGTCCACTGCTCTCCCAAAATACTGTTTTCTGATGCTCTCCCTAAAATATTGTGTTGTCATTATGCTCTCCCTAAAATACTGTGTTGTCATGCTCTCCCTAAAATACTGTGTTGTCTTCCTACTGCTCTTTGTAAAATACTGCTGTATGTCCACTGCTCTCCCTAAAATACTGTATTGTCTACTGCTCTCCCTAAAATACTGCTGTTGTCTATGCTCTCCCTAAAATACTGTTGTCTACTGCTCTCCTAAAATACTGTATTGTCTACTGCTCTCCCTAAAATACTGTTGTTGTCCACTGCTCTCCCTAAAATACTGTTGTTGTCTCACTGCTTCCTAAAATACTGTTGTCCACTGCTCTCCCTAAAATACTGCTGTCCAAAATACTGTTGTCTGCTGTTGTTGTCTACTGCTCTCCCTAAAATACTGTTGTTGTCTACTGCTCTCCCTAAAACTGCTGTTGTCCACTGCTCTCCTAAAATACTGCTCTCCCTAAAATACTGTTGTTGTCTACTGCTCTCCCTAAAATACTGTTGTCCACTGCTCTCCCTAAAATACTGTTGTCCACTGCTCTCCCTAAAATACTGTTGTCCACTGTCTCCCTAAAATACTTCTGCCCCTAAATAAAATACTGTGTGTCCACTGCTGTCCCTAAAATACTGTTGTCTACTGCTCTCCCTAAAATACTGCTGTTGTCTACTGCTCTCCCTAAAATACTGTTGTTGTCTACTGCTCTCCCTAAAATACTGCTGTTGTCTACTGCTCTCCCTCCTAAAATACTGCTGTTGTCCACTGCTCTCCCTAAAATACTGCTGTTGTCTACTGCTCTCCTAAAATACTGTTGTTGTCCACTGCTCTCCTAAAATACTGCTGTTGTCTACTGCTCTCCCTAAAATACTGTTGTTGTCTACTGCTCTCCCTAAAATACTGTTGTTGTCTACTGCTCTCCCTAAAATACTGCTGTTGTCTACTGCTCTCCTAAATACTGTTGTTGTCTGCTCTCCTCCTAAAATACTGTTTGTCCACTGCTTCCTAAAATACTGTTGTTGTCACTGCTCTCCCTAAAATACTGTTGTTGTCCACTGCTCTCCCTAAAATACTGTGTTGTCCACTGCTCTCCCTAAAATACTGTTGTCCACTGCTCTCCTAAAAACTGCTGTTGTCTACTGCTCTCCCTAAAATACTGCTGTTGTCTACTGCTCTCCCTAAAATACTGCTGTTGTCTAAAATACTGTTGTCTCTCTCCTAAAATACTGCTGTTGTCCACTGCTCTCCCTAAAATACTGCTGTTGTCTACTGCTCTCCCTAAAATACTGCTGTTGTCCACTGCTCTCCCTAAAATACTGTTGTTGTCCACTGCTCTCCCTAAAATACTGCTGTTGTCCACTGCTCTCCCTAAAATACTGCTGTTGTCTACTGCTCTCCCTAAAATACTGCTGTTGTCCACTGCTCTCCCTAAAATACTGCTGTTGTCTACTGCTCTCCCTAAAATACTGCTGTTGTCCACTGCTCTCCCTAAAATACTGCTGTTGTCTACTGCTCTCCTAAAATACTGTTGTTGTCTACTGCTCTCCCTAAAATACTGTTGTTGTCTACTGCTCTCCCTAAAATACTGTTGTTGTCCACTGCTCTCCCTAAAATACTGTTGTCCACTGCTCTCCCTAAAATACTGTTGTTGTCTACTGCTCTCCCTAAAATACTGCTGTTGTCCACTGCTCTCCCTAAAATACTGCTGTTGTCTACTGCTCTCCCTAAAATACTGTTGTTGTCTACTGCTCTCCTAAAATACTGTGTTGTCTACTGCTCTCCCTAAAATACTGCTGTTGTCCACTGCTCTCCCTAAAATACTGTTGTTGTCCACTGCTCTCCCTAAAATACTGTTGTTGTCCACTGCTCTCCCTAAAATACTGCTGTTGTCTACTGCTCTCCCTAAAATACTGTTGTTGTCTACTGCTCTCCCTAAAATACTGTGTTGTCTGTCCTAAAATACTGCTGTCTGTCCCTAAAATACTGCTGTTGTCCACTGCTCTCCCTAAAATACTGTTGTCCACTGCTCTCCCTAAAATACTGTTGTTGTCTACTGCTCTCCCTAAAATACTGTTGTTGTCCACTGCTCTCCCTAAAATACTGCTGTTGTCCACTGCTCTCCCTAAAATACTGTTGTTGTCCACTGCTCTCCCTAAAATACTGCTGTTGTCCACTGCTCTCCCTAAAATACTGTTGTTGTCCACTGCTCTCCCTAAAATACTGTTGTTGTCCACTGCTCTCCCTAAAATACTGTTGTTGTCCACTGCTCTCCCTAAAATACTGCTGTGTTGTCCACTGCTCTCCCTAAAATACTGTGTTGTCTACTGCTCTCCCTAAAATACTGCTGTTGTCTACTGCTCTCCCTAAAATACTGTGTTGTCCACTGCTCTCCCTAAAATACTGCTGTTGTCCACTGCTCTCCCTAAAATACTGTTGTCCACTGCTCTCCCTAAAATACTGCTGTTGTCTACTGCTCTCCCTAAAATACTGTTGTTGTCCACTGCTCTCCCTAAAATACTGCTGTTGTCCACTGCTCTCCCTAAAATACTGCTGTTGTCCACTGTCTCCCTAAAATACTGTTGTCCCCTAAAATACTGCTGTTGTCCACTGCTCTCCCTAAAATACTGCTGTTGTCCACTGCTCTCCCTAAAATACTGCTGTCCTGCCTCCCTAAAATACTGTTGTCCACTGCTCTCCCTAAAATACTGTTGTCCACTGCTCTCCCTAAAATACTGTTTGTCCACTGCTCTCCCTAAAATACTGTGTTGTCTACTGCTCTCCCCTAAAATACTGTTGTTGTCTACTGCTCTCCCTAAAATACTGTTGTTGTCCACTGCTCTCCCTAAAATACTGTTGTCTACTGCTCTCCCTAAAATACTGTTGTCCACTGCTCTCCCTAAAATACTGTTGTTGTCTACTGCTCTCCCTAAAATACTGTTGTTGTCCAAAATACTGCTGTCTACCCTAAAATACTGTTTGTCCACTGTCTCCTACTGCTGTCTCTGCCTAAAATACTGTGTTGTCCACTGCTCTCCCTAAAATACTGTTGTTGTCTGTCCTAAAATACTGTCTACTGCTCTCCCTAAAATACTGTTGTTGTCCACTGCTCTCCCTAAAATACTGTTGTTGTCCACTGCTCTCCCTAAAATACTGTTGTTGTCCACTGTCCCTAAAATGCTCTACTGTTGTCCACTGCTCTCCTAAAATACTGTTGTTGTCCACTGCTCTCCCTAAAATACTGTTGTTGTCCACTGCTCTCCCTAAAATACTGTTGTTGTCTACTGCTCTCCCTAAAATACTGCTGTTGTCTACTGCTCTCCCTAAAATACTGCTGTTGTCTCCCTAAAATACTGCTGCTCCCCTAAAATACTGCTGTTGTCTACTGCTCTCCCTAAAATACTGCTGTTGTCTACTGCTCTCCCTAAAATACTGTTGTTGTCTACTGCTCTCCCTAAAATACTGTTGTTGTCTACTGCTCTCCCTAAAATACTGTTGTTGTCCACTGCTCTCCCTAAAATACTGCTGTTGTCCACTGCTCTCCCTAAAATACTGCTGTTGTCCACTGCTCTCCCTAAAATACTGTTGTTGTCTACTGCTCTCCCTAAAATACTGCTGTTGTCTACTGCTCTCCCTAAAATACTGTTGTTGTCCAAAATACTGCTCTCCCCTAAAATACTGCTGTTGTCTCCACTGCTCTCCCTAAAATACTGTTGTCTACTGCTCTCCCTAAAATACTGTTGTCTACTGCTCTCCCTAAAATACTGTTGTTGTCTACTGCTTCCTAAAATACTGTGTTGTCCACTGCTCTCCCTAAAATACTGCTGTTGTCTCACTGCTGTTGTCTCCTCTCCCTAAAATACTGCTGTTGCTCTCCCTAAAATACTGTTGTTGTCTACTGTTGTTGTCTACTCTCCCTAAAATACTGTTGTTGTCCACTGTCTCCCCTAAAATACTGCCACTCCCCTAAAATACTGTTGTTGTCTACTGCTCTCCCTAAAATACTGTTGTTGTCCACTGCTCTCCCTAAAATACTGCTGTTGTCCACTGCTCTCCCTACTGCTCTCCCTAAAATACTGTTGTTGTCCACTGCTCTCCCTAAAATACTGTTGTTGTCTACTGCTCTCCCTAAAATACTGTTGTTGTCAAAAATACTGTTGTTGTCTACTGCTCTCCCTAAAATACTGTTGTCCACTGCTCTCCCTAAAATACTGTTGTCCACTGCTCTCCCTAAAATACTGTTGTCCACTGCTCTCCCTAAAATACTGTTGTCCACTGCTCTCCCTAAAATACTGTTGTTGTCCACTGCTCTCCCTAAAATACTGCTGTTGTCTACTGTTGTCCACTGCTCTCCTAAAATACTGTTGTCCACTGCTCTCCCTAAAATACTGCTGTTGTCTACTGCTCTCCCTAAAATACTGCTTGTCCACTGCTCTCCTAAAATACTGCTGTTGTCTACTGCTCTCCCTAAAATACTGCTGTTGTCCACTGCTCTCCCTAAAATACTGCTGTTGTCCACTGCTCTCCCTAAAATACTGCTGTTGTCTACTGCTCTCCCTAAAATACTGCTGTTGTCCACTGCTCTCCCTAAAATACTGCTGTTGTCTACTGCTCTCCCTAAAAAATACTGCTGTTGTCTACTGCCTCCCTAAAATACTGCTGTTGTCTACTGCTCTCCTAAAATACTGCTGTTGTCCACTGCTCTCCTAAAATACTGTTGTCTGTTGTGTTGTCTACTGCTCTCCCTAAAATACTGCTGTTGTCCACTGCTCTCCCTAAAATACTGTTGTTGTCCACTGCTCTCCCTAAAATACTGTGTTGTCCACTGCTCTCCTAAAATACTGTTGTCTACTGCTCTCCCTAAAATACTGTTGTCTACTGCTCTCCCTAAAATACTGCTGTTGTCCACTGTCTCCCTAAAATACTGTGTGTCTCTGCTCTCCTAAAATACTGTTGTCCACTGCTCTCCCTAAAATACTGTTGTCCACTGTCCAAAATACTGCTCTCCCTAAAATACTGTTGTCCACTGCTCTCCCTAAAATACTGTACTGCTGTTGTCTACTGCTCTCCCTAAAATACTGTTGTTGTCTCCCTACTGCTCTCCCTAAAATACTGTGTTGTCCACTGCTCTCCCTAAAATACTGTGTTGTCTACTGCTCTCCCTAAAATACTGTGTTGTCTACTGCTCTCCCTAAAATACTGTTGTTGTCCACTGCTCTCCCTAAAATACTGTTGTTGTCCACTGCTCTCCCCTAAAATACTGTGTTGTCCACTGCTCTCCCTAAAATACTGTTGTCCACTGCTCTCCCTAAAATACTGCTGTTGTCCACTGCTCTCCCTAAAATACTGTTGTTGTCTACTGCTCTCCCTAAAATACTGTTGTTGTCTACTGCTCTCCCTAAAATACTGTTGTCCACTGCTCTCCCTAAAATACTGTTGTCTACTGCTCTCCCTAAAATACTGTTGTCTACTGCTCTCCCTAAAATACTGTTGTCCACTGCTCTCCCTAAAATACTGCTGTTGTCCACTGCTCTCCCTAAAATACTGTGTTGTCTACTGCTCTCCCTAAAATACTGTTGTCCACTACTGCTGTTGTCTACTGCTCTCCCTAAAATACTGCTGTTGTCCACTGCTCTCCCTAAAATACTGTTGTTGTCTCCCTAAAATACTGCTCTCCCTAAAATACTGTTGTTGTCCACTGCTCTCCCTAAAATACTGTTGTTGTCCACTGCTCTCCCTAAAATACTGCTGTTGTCTACTGCTCTCCCTAAAATACTGTTGTTGTCCACTGCTCTCCCTAAAATACTGCTGTTGTCCACTGCTCTCCCTAAAATACTGCTGTTGTCCACTGCTCTCCCTAAAATACTGTTGTTGTCCACTGCTCTCCCTAAAATACTGTTGTTGTCTACTGCTCTCCCTAAAATACTGTTGTTGTCTACTGCTCTCCCTAAAATACTGCTGTTGTCCACTGCTCTCCCTAAAATACTGCTGTTGTCTACTGCTCTCCCTAAAATACTGTTGTTGTCTACTGCCTCCCTAAAATACTGTTTGTCCACTGCTCTCCCTAAAATACTGTTGTCCACTGCTCTCCCTAAAATACTGTTGTTGTCAACTGCTCTCCTAAAATACTGTTGTTGTCCACTGCTCTCCCTAAAATACTGCTGTTGTCCACTGCTCTCCCTAAAATACTGTTGTTGTCCACTGCTCTCCCTAAAATACTGCTGTTGTCCACTGCTCTCCCTAAAATACTGCTCTCCCTAAAATACTGTTTGTCCACTGCTCTCCCTAAAATACTGTTGTCCACTGCTCTCCCTAAAATACTGCTGTTGTCCACTGCTCTCCCTAAAATACTGTTGTTGTCCACTGCTCTCCCTAAAATACTGTTGTTGTCCACTGCTCTCCCTAAAATACTGTTGTTGTCCACTGCTCTCCCTAAAATACTGTTGTCCACTGCTCTCCCTAAAATACTGTTGTCTACTGCTCTCCTAAATACTGCTGTTGTCCACTGCTCTCCTAAAATACTGTTGTTGTCCACTGCTCTCCCTAAAATACTGTTGTTGTCCACTGCTCTCCCTAAAATACTGTTGTTGTCTACTGCTCTCCCTAAAATACTGTGTTGTCCACTGCTCTCCCTAAAATACTGTTGTCTGTTGTCTCCCTAAAATACTGTTTGTCCACTGCTCTCCCTAAAATACTGTTGTTGTCTACTGCTCTCCCTAAAATACTGTTGTTGTCTACTGCTCTCCCTAAAATACTGCTGTTGTCTACTGCTCTCCCTAAAATACTGCTGTTGTCCACTGCTCTCCCTAAAATACTGTTGTCCACTGCTCTCCCTAAAATACTGTTGTTGTCCACTGCTCTCCCTAAAATACTGTTGTTGTCTACTGCTCTCCCTAAAATACTGTGTTGTCTACTGCTCTCCCTAAAATACTGCTGTTGTCTACTGCTCTCCTAAAATACTGTTGTTGTCCACTGCTCTCCCTAAAATACTGTTGTTGTCCACTGCTCTCCCTAAAATACTGTTGTTGTCCACTGCTCTCCCTAAAATACTAAAATACTGTTGTCTGTTGTCCACTGCTCTCCCTAAAATACTGTTGTTGTCCACTGCTCTCCTAAAATACTGTTGTCCACTGCTCTCCCTAAAATACTGTTGTTGTCCACTGCTCTCCCTAAAATACTGCTGTTGTCCACTGCTCTCCTAAAATACTGTTTGTCTACTGCTCTCCTAAAATACTGTTGTTGTCTACTGCTCTCCCTAAAATACTGTTGTCTACTGCTCTCCTAAAATACTGCTGTTGTCTACTGCTCTCCTAAAATACTGCTGTTGTCTACTGCTCTCCCTAAAATACTGCTGTTGTCTACTGCTCCTAAAATACTGTTTGTCTACTGCTCTCCCTAAAATACTGTTGTTGTCTACTGCTCTCCCTAAAATACTGTTGTCTACTGCTCTCCCTAAAATACTGTTGTCCACTGCTCTCCTAAAATACTGCTGTCTACTGCTCTCCCTAAAATACTGCTGTCTACTGCTCTCCCTAAAATACTGTTGTCCACTGCTCTCCCTAAAATACTGTCTCTACTGCTCTCCCTAAAATACTGTTGTCCACTGCTGCTCCCTAAAATACTGCTGTTGTCCACTGCTCTCCTAAAATACTGTTGTTGTCCACTGCTCTCCCTAAAATACTGCTGTTGTCCACTGCTCTCCCTAAAATACTGTTGTTGTCCACTGCCACTCTCCCTAAAATACTGTGCTGTCCACTGCTCTCCCTAAAATACTGTTGTCCACTGCTCTCCCTAAAATACTGTTGTTGTCCACTGCTCTCCCTAAAATACTGTTGTTGTCCACTGCTCTCCTAAATACTAAAATACTGTTGTTGTCCACTGCTCTCCCTAAAATACTGTTGTTGTCCACTGCTCTCCCTAAAATACTGCTGTTGTCCACTCCTCCTAAAATACTGTTGTTGTCCACTGCTCTCCTAAAATACTGTTGTCCACTGCTCTCCCTAAAATACTGTTGTTGTCCACTGCTCTCCCTAAAATACTGTTGTCCACTGCTCTCCCTAAAATACTGTTGTCTGCTCTCCCTAAAATACTGTTGTCTACTGCTCTCCCTAAAATACTGTTGTTGTCCACTGTTGTCCACTGCTCTCCCTAAAATACTGTTGTCTACTGCTCTCCCTAAAATACTGTGCTCTCCCTAAAATACTGTTGTCTCTACTGCTCTCCCTAAAATACTGCTGTTGTCCACTGCTCTCCCTAAAATAAATACTGCTGTTGTCCACTGCTCTCCCTAAAATACTGTTGTTGTCTACTGCTCTCCCTAAAATACTGCTGTCCTCCCTAAAATACTGTGTTGTCTACTGCTCTCCCTAAAATACTGTTGTTGTCTACTGCTCTCCCTAAAATACTGTTGTTGTCCACTGCTCTCCCTAAAATACTGTTGTTGTCTACTGCTCTCCCTAAAATACTGTTGTTGTCTACTGCTCTCCCTAAAATACTGTTGTTGTCTACTGCTCTCCCTAAAATACTGCTGTTGTCTACTGCTCTCCCTAAAATACTGTTGTCTACTGCTCTCCCTAAAATACTGCTGTTGTCCACTGCTCTCCCTAAAATACTGCTGTTGTCCACTGCTCTCCTAAAATACTGCTTGTCCACTGTCTCCCTACTGCTCTCCCTAAAATACTGTTGTTGTCCACTGCTCTCCCTAAAATACTGTTGTCTACTGCTCTCCCTAAAATACTGTTGTCCACTGCTCTCCCTAAAATACTGTTGTCCACTGCTCTCCCTAAAATACTGTTGTCTACTGCTCTCCCTAAAATACTGCTGTTGTCTACTGCTCTCCCTAAAATACTGTTGTTGTCTACTGCTCTCCCTAAAATACTGCTGTTGTCTACTGCTCTCCCTAAAATACTGTTGTTGCTCTCCCTAAAATACTGCTGTTGTCCACTGCTCTCCTAAAATACTGTTGTTGTCCACTGCTCTCCCTAAAATACTGTTGTTGTCTACTGCTCTCCCTAAAATACTGTTGTCTACTGCTCTCCCTAAAATACTGTTGTCCACTGCTCTCCCTACTGCTCTCCCCTAAAATACTGTTTGTCTACTGCTCTCCCTAAAATACTGTTTGTCTACTGCTCTCCCTAAAATACTGTTGTTGTCCACTGCTCTCCCTAAAATACTGTGCTCTCCTAAAATACTGTTGTCCACTGCTCTCCCTAAAATACTGTTGTTGTCTACTGCTCTCCCTAAAATACTGTCCACTGTCTCCCTAAAATACTGTTGTCCACTGCTCTCCCTAAAATACTGTTGTTGTCCACTGCTCTCCCTAAAATACTGTTGTCCACTGCTCTCCCTAAAATACTGTTGTTGTCTCCTAAAATACACTGCTCTCCTAAAATACTGTTGTTGTCTACTGCTCTCCCTAAAATACTGTTGTCTACTGCTCTCCCTAAAATACTGCTCTGCCTCCCTAAAATACTGTTGTCTACTGCTTCCCTAAAATACTGTCCACTGCTCTCCCTAAAATACTGTTGTTGTCCACTGCTCTCCCTAAAATACTGTTGTTGTCTACTGCTCTCCTAAAATACTGCTGTCCACTGTCTCCCTAAAATACTGTCCACTGTCTCCCTAAAATACTCCCTAAAATACTGTTGTTGTCCACTGCTCTCCCTAAAATACTGCTGTTGTCCACTGCTCTCCCTAAAATACTGCTGTTGTCTACTGCTCTCCCTAAAATAAAATACTGTTGTCCACTGTCCCCTACTGCTCTCCCTAAAATACTGTTGTCTACTGCTCTCCCTAAAATACTGTTGTTGTCCACTGCTCCCTAAAATACTGTTGTTGTCCACTGCTCTCCCTAAAATACTGTTGTTGTCCACTGCTCTCCCTAAAATACTGTTGTCCTCCCTACTGCTCTCCCTAAAATACTGTTGTTGTCTACTGCTCTCCCTAAAATACTGTTGTTGTCTACTGCTCTCCCTAAAATACTGCTGTTGTCTACTGCTCTCCCTAAAATACTGTTGTTGTCCACTGCTCTCCTAAAATACTGCCACTGCTCTCCCTAAAATACTGTTGTTGTCTACTGCTTGTTGTCCTGCTCTCCCTAAAATACTGTTGTTGTCTACTGCTCTCCCTAAAATACTGTTGTTGTCTACTGCTCTCCCTAAAATACTGTTGTCCACTGTCTCCTAAAATACTGCCACTCTCCCTAAAATACTGTTGTTGTCCACTGCTCTCCCTAAAATACTGCTGTTGTCCACTGCTCTCCCTAAAATACTGTTGTCCACTGCTCTCCTAAAATACTGTTGTCTACTGCTCTCCCTAAAATACTGTTGTCCACTGCTCTCCCTAAAATACTGTTGTTGTCCACTGCTCTCCCTAAAATACTGCTTGTCCACTGTCTCACTGCTCTCCCTAAAATACTGTTGTTGTCCACTGCTCTCCCTAAAATACTGTTGTCCACTGCTCTCCTAAAATACTGTTGTCCACTGCTCTCCTAAAATACTGTGTGTTGTCCACTGCTCTCCCTAAAATACTGTTGTCTACTGCTCTCCCTAAAATACTGTTGTCCACTGTCTGTTGTCCACTGCTCTCTCCTAAAATACTGTTGTTGTCCACTGCTCTCCCTAAAATACTGTTGTTGTCCACTGCTCTCCCTAAAATACTGTTGTTGTCTCCTACTGCCACTCTCCCTAAAATACTGCTGTTGTCTACTGCTCTCCCTAAAATACTGCTGTTGTCCACTGCTCTCCCTAAAATACTGTTGTTGTCTCCCTAAAATACTGTTGTCTCCTAAAATACTGTGTTGTCCACTGCTCTCCCTAAAATACTGTTGTTGTCCACTGCTCTCCCTAAAATACTGTTGTTGTCCACTGCTCTCCCTAAAATACTGTTGTTGTCTACTGCTCTCCCTAAAATACTGTTGTTGTCCACTGCTCTCCCTAAAATACTGTTGTCCACTGCTCTCCCTAAAATACTGCTGTTGTCCACTGCTCTCCCTAAAATACTGTTGTTGTCCACTGCTCTCCCTAAAATACTGTTGTTGTCCACTGCTCTCCCTAAAATACTGTTGTTGTCCACTGCTCTCCCTAAAATACTGTTGTCTGCTCTCCCTAAAATACTGTCCACTGCTCTCCCTAAAATACTGTTGTCCACTGCTCTCCTAAAATACTGTGTTGTCCACTGCTCTCCCTAAAATACTGTTGTTGTCCACTGCTCTCCCTAAAATACTGTTGTCCACTGCTCTCCTAAAATACTGCTGTTGTCTACTGCTCTCCCTAAAATACTGTTGTCCTGCTCTCCTAAAATACTGTCCACTGCTCTCCCTAAAATACTGTTGTCCACTGCTCTCCCTAAAATACTGTTGTCCACTGCTCTCCCTAAAATACTGTTGTTGTCTACTGCTCTCCTAAAATACTGCTGTTGTCTCCCTAAAATACTGTTGTTGTCCACTGCTCTCCCTAAAATACTGCTGTTGTCTACTGCTCTCCTAAAATACTGTGTTGTCTACTGCTCTCCTAAAATACTGTTTGTCCACTGCTCTCCCTAAAATACTGTTGTTGTCTACTGCTCTCCCTAAAATACTGTTGTTGTCCACTGCTCTCCCTAAAATACTGTTGTTGTCCACTGCTCTCCCTAAAATACTGTTGTCCACTGCTCTCCCTAAAATACTGTTGTCCACTGCTCTCCCTAAAATACTGTTGTCCACTGCTCTCCCTAAAATACTGTTGTTGTCTACTGCTCTCCCTAAAATACTGTTGTCTACTGCTCTCCCTAAAATACTGCTGTTGTCTAAAATACTGCTCTCCCTAAAATACTGTTCTACTGTCTCCCTAAAATGCTCTGCCTAAAATACTGTTGTCCACTGTCTGTTGTCACTGCTCTCCCTAAAATACTGTGTTGTCCACTGCTCTCCCTAAAATACTGTTGTTGTCCCCTAAAATACTGTTGTCTCCTCCCTAAAATACTGTTGTTGTCCACTGCTCTCCTAAAATACTGTTGTTGTCCACTGCTCTCCCTAAAATACTGTTGTTGTCTACTGTCCACTGCTCTCCCTAAAATACTGTTTGTCCACTGCTCTCCCTAAAATACTGTTGTCCACTGCTCTCCCTAAAATACTGTTGTTGTCTACTGCTCTCCCTAAAATACTGTTGTTGTCTACTGCTCTCCCTAAAATACTGTTGTCCACTGCTCTCCCTAAAATACTGTTGTTGTCTACTGCTCTCCCTAAAATACTGCTGTTGTCCACTGCTCTCCCTAAAATACTGCTGTTGTCCACTGCTCTCCCTAAAATACTGTTGTTGTCCACTGCTCTCCCTAAAATACTGTTGTTGTCTACTGCTCTCCCTAAAATACTGTTGTTGTCTACTGCTCTCCTAAAATACTGTGTTGTCTACTGCTCTCCCTAAAATACTGTTGTCTACTGCTCTCCCTAAAATACTGTTGTCCACTGCTCTCCCTAAAATACTGTTGTCCACTGCTCTCCCTAAAATACTGTTGTTGTCTACTGCTCTCCCTAAAATACTGTTGTTGTCTACTGCTCTCCCTAAAATACTGTTGTCTACTGCTCTCCTAAAATACTGTTGTCCACTGCTCTCCTACTGCTGCTCCCTAAAATACTGTTGTTGTCTACTGCTCTCCCTAAAATACTGTTGTTGTCTCCCTACTGCTCTCCCCTAAAATACTGTGTTGTCTACTGCTCTCCCTAAAATACTGTTGTCTACTGCTCTCCCTAAAATACTGTTGTTGTCCACTGCTCTCCCTAAAATACTGTTGTTGTCTACTGCTCTCCCTAAAATACTGTTGTCCACTGCTCTCCCTAAAATACTGTTGTCCACTGCTCTCCCTAAAATACTGTTGTTGTCTACTGCTCTCCCTAAAATACTGTTGTTGTCTACTGCTCTCCCTAAAATACTGTTGTTGTCTACTGCTCTCCCTAAAATACTGCTGTTGTCCACTGCTCTCCCTAAAATACTGTTGTCCACTGCTCTCCCTAAAATACTGTTGTCTACTGCTCTCCTAAAATACTGTTGTCTACTGCTCTCCCTAAAATACTGTTGTTGTCCACTGCTCTCCTAAAATACTGTGTTGTCCACTGCTCTCCCTAAAATACTGTTGTTGTCCACTGCTCTCCCTAAAATACTGTTGTTGTCTCTCCTAAAATACTGCTGTTGTCTGCCCCCTAAAATACTGTTGTTGTCCACTGCTCTCCCTAAAATACTGTTGTAAAATCCACTGCTCTCCCCTAAAATACTGTTGTTGTCCACTGCTCTCCCTAAAATACTGTTGTCCACTGCTCTCCCTAAAATACTGTTGTCCACTGTCTCCCTAAAATACTGCTGCTCCCTAAAATACTGTTGTTGTCCACTGCTCTCCCTAAAATACTGCTGTTGTCTACTGCTCTCCCTAAAATACTGTTGTTGTCTACTGCTCTCCCTAAAATACTGTTGTCCACTGTACTGTTGTCCACTGCTCTCCCTAAAATACTGTTGTTGTCTACTGCTCTCCCTAAAATACTGTTGTTGTCCACTGCTCTCCCTAAAATACTGTTGTTGTCCACTGTCTCCTAAAATACTGCTGTTGTCCACTGCTCTCCTAAAATACTGTTGTCCACTGTCTCCCTAAAATACTGCTCTCCTAAATACTGATGTTGTCTGCAAAATACTGCTGCTCTCCTAAAATACTGTCCACTGTTGTCCACTGCTCTCCTAAAATACTGTTGTTGTCCACTGCTCTCCCTAAAATACTGTTGTTGTCCACTGCTCTCCTAAAATACTGTTGTTGTCTACTGCTCTCCTAAAATACTGCTGTCCACTGCTCCCTAAAATACTGTTGTTGTCCACTGCTCTCCCTAAAATACTGTTGTTGTCCACTGCTCTCCTAAAATACTGTTGTTGTCCACTGCTCTCCCTAAAATACTGTTGTTGTCCACTGCTCTCCCTAAAATACTGTTGTCCACTGTCTCCTAAAATACTGCTGTTGTCTGCTCTCCCTAAAATACTGTTTGTCCACTGTTGTCCACTGCTCTCCCTAAAATACTGTTGTTGTCCACTGCTCTCCCTAAAATACTGCTGTTGTCCACTGCTCTCCCTAAAATACTGTTGTTGTCCACTGCTCTCCTAAAATACTGTTGTTGTCCACTGCTCTCCCTAAAATACTGTTGTTGTCTACTGCTCTCCCTAAAATACTGTTGTTGTCTACTGCTCTCCTAAAATACTGCCACTGCTCTCCCTAAAATACTGTTGTCCTCCCTACTGCTCTCCCTAAAATACTGTTGTTGTCTCCCTAAAATACTGCTCTCCTAAAATACTGCTGTTGTCTCCCTAAAATACTGTTGTCCACTGCTCTCCCTAAAATACTGTTGTTGTCTACTGCTCTCCCTAAAATACTGTTGTCTACTGCTCTCCCTAAAATACTGCTGTTGTCTACTGCTCTCCCTAAAATACTGCTGTCTAAAATACTGTTGTCTGTTGCTCTCCTAAAATACTGTTGTCCACTGCTCTCCCTAAAATACTGTTGTTGTCTGCTCTCCTAAAATACTGTCCACTGCTCTCCCTAAAATACTGTTGTTGTCCACTGCTCTCCCTAAAATACTGTTGTTGTCTACTGCTCTCCCTAAAATACTGTTGTTGTCTACTGCTCTCCCTAAAATACTGTTGTTGTCCACTGCTCTCCTAAAATACTGCTGTTGTCCACTGCTCTCCCTAAAATACTGCTGTTGTCCACTGCTCTCCCTAAAATACTGTTGTCTCACTGCTCTCCCTAAAATACTGTTGTCCACTGCTCTCCCTAAAATACTGTTGTCCACTGCTCTGCTCCCTAAAATACTGTTGTCTACTGCTCTCCTAAAATACTGTTGTCCACTGCTCTCCCTAAAATACTGTTGTCCCTAAAATACTGCTGTCTACTGCTCTCCTAAAATACTGTGTTGTCCACTGCTCTCCCTAAAATACTGTTGTCTACTGCTCTCCCTAAAATACTGTTGTCCACTGCTCTCCCTAAAATACTGTTTCCCCCTAAAATACTGTTGTTGTCCACTGCTCTCCTAAAATACTGTTGTTGTCCACTGCTCTCCCTAAAATACTGTTGTGTCTCCCTGTCTCCCACTGCTCTCCCTAAAATACTGTTGTCCACTGCTCTCCCTAAAATACTGCTGTTGTCTCCTCCCTAAAATACTGTTGTTGTCTACTGCTCTCCCTAAAATACTGTTGTTGTCCACTGCTCTCCCTAAAATACTGCTGTTGTCTACTGCTCTCCCTAAAATACTGCTGTTGTCCACTGTTGTTGTCTCCTACTGCTCCCTAAAATACTGCTGTTGTCTACTGCTCTCCCTAAAATACTGCTGTTGTCCACTGCTCTCCCTAAAATACTGTTGTTGTCCACTGCTCTCCCTAAAATACTGTTGTTGTCCACTGCTCTCCCTAAAATACTGTTGTTGTCCACTGCTCTCCTAAAATACTGCTGTCCACTGCTCTCCCTAAAATACTGTTGTCTACTGCTCTCCCTAAAATACTGTTGTCCACTGCTCTGTTGTCCTGCTCTCCTAAAATACTGTTGTTGTCCACTGCTCTCCCTAAAATACTGTTGTTGTCCACTGCTCTCCCTAAAATACTGTTTGTCCACTGCTCTCCCTAAAATACTGTTGTTGTCCACTGCTCTCCCTAAAATACTGTTGTTGTCCACTGCTCTCCCTAAAATACTGCTGTTGTCTACTGCTCTCCCTAAAATACTGCTGTTGTCCACTGCTCTCCTAAAATACTGCTGTTGTCTACTGCTCTCCCTAAAATACTGTTGTCTGTTGTCTACTGCTCTCCTAAAATACTGTTGTCCACTGCTCTCCCTAAAATACTGTTGTTGTCCACTGCTCTCCCTAAAATACTGTTGTTGTCCACTGCTCTCCCTAAAATACTGTTGTCCACTGCTCTCCCTAAAATACTGCTGTTGTCTACTGCTCTCCCTAAGATACTGTTGTTGTCCACTGCTCTCCCTAAAATACTGTTGTTGTCTGCTCTCCCTAAAATACTGTTGTTGTCCACTGCTCTCCCTAAAATACTGTTGTTGTCTACTGCTCTCCCTAAAATACTGCTGTTGTCTACTGCTCTCCCTAAAATACTGCTGTTGTCCACTGCTCTCCTAAAATACTGTGTTGTCTACTGCTCTCCCTAAAATACTGTTGTTGTCCACTGCTCTCCTAAAATACTGTTGTCCACTGCTCTCCCTAAAATACTGTTGTCCACTGCTCTCCTAAAATACTGTTGTCCACTGCTCTCCCTAAAATACTGTTGTTGTCCACTGCTCTCCCTAAAATACTGTTGTCTACTGCTCTCCCTAAAATACTGTGTTGTCTGTTGTCCACTGCTCTCCCTAAAATACTGCTCCCTCCCTAAAATACTGTTGTTGTCCACTGCTCTCCCTAAAATACTGTTGTTGTCTACTGCTCTCCCTAAAATACTGTTGTTGTCTCCCTAAAATACTGCTGTTGTCTCTGCTCTCCCTAAAATACTGTTGTTGTCCACTGCTCTCCCTAAAATACTGCTGTCTCCTCCTAAAATACTGTGTTGTCCACTGCTCTCCCTAAAATACTGTTGTTGTCCACTGCTCTCCTAAAATACTGTTGTCTCCACTGCTCTCCCTAAAATACTGTTTGTCCACTGCTCTCCCTAAAATACTGTTGTTGTCCACTGCTCTCCCTAAAATACTGTTGTTGTCTACTCTCCTAAAATACTGCTGTTGTCTCCCCCTAAAATACTGTTGTCTCTCTCCCTAAAATACTGTTGTTGTCCCTAAATACTGTTGTTCCACTGCTCTCCTAAAATACTGTTGTCCACTGTCTCCCTAAAATACTGTTGTTGTCACTGCTCCCCTAAAATACTGTTGTTGTCTACTGCTCTCCCTAAAATACTGTTGTTGTCCCTACTGCTCTCCCTAAAATACTGTTGTTGTCTACTGCTCTCCCTAAAATACTGTTGTTGTCCACTGCTCTCCCTAAAATACTGTTGTTGTCCACTGCTCTCCCTAAAATACTGTTGTTGTCCACTGCTCTCCCTAAAATACTGTTGTTGTCCACTGCTCTCCTAAAATACTGTTGTTGTCTACTGCTCTCCCTAAAATACTGTTGTTGTCTACTGCTCTCCCTAAAATACTGTGTTGTCTACTGCTCTCCCTAAAATACTGTTGTTGTCTACTGCTCTCCTAAAATACTGCTGTTGTCCACTGCTCTCCCTAAAATACTGTTGTTGTCACTGCTCTCCCTAAAATACTGTTGTTGTCTACTGCTCTCCCTAAAATACTGTTGTTGTCCACTGCTCTCCCTAAAATACTGTTGTTGTCTACTGCTCTCCCTAAAATACTGTTTGTCCACTGCTCTCCCTAAAATACTGTTGTTGTCCACTGCTCTCCCTAAAATACTGTTGTTGTCTACTGCTCTCCCTAAAATACTGTTGTTGTCTCCTAAAATACTGCTGTTGTCCTCTCCTAAAATACTGCTGTTGTCTACTGCTCTCCCTAAAATACTGTTGTTGTCCACTGCTCTCCCTAAAATACTGTTGTTGTCTACTGCTCTCCCTAAAATACTGTTGTTGTCTACTGCTCTCCCTAAAATACTGCTGTTGTCTACTGCTCTCCTAAAATACTGTTGTTGTCTACTGCTCTCCCTAAAATACTGTTGTTGTCTACTGCTCTCCTAAAATACTGCTGTCTACTGCCTCCCTAAAATACTTGTCTGTGCTCTCCCTAAAATACTGCTGTTGTCTCTGCTCTCCCTAAAATACTGCTGTTGTCTACTGCTCTCCCTAAAATACTGTTGTTGTCTACTGCTCTCCCCCTAAAATACTGCTGTTGTCCACTGCTCTCCCTAAAATACTGTGTTGTCCACTGCTCTCCCTAAAATACTGTTGTCCACTGCTCTCCTAAAATACTGCTCTCCCTAAAATACTGTCTACTGCTCTCCCTAAAACTGCTGTTGTCTACTGCTCTCCCTAAAATACTGTTGTCCACTGCTCTCCCTAAAATACTGTTGTCCACTGCTCTCCCTAAAATACTGTTGTTGTCCACTGCTCTCCCTAAAATACTGTCCACTGTCTCCAAAATACTGCTCTCCTCCTAAAATACTGTTGTTGTCCACTGCTCTCCTAAAATACTGTTGTTGTCCACTGCTCTCCCTAAAATACTGTTGTTGTCTACTGCTCTCCCTAAAATACTGCTTGTTGTCCACTGCTCTCCTAAAATACTGTTGTCTACTGCTCTCCCTAAAATACTGTGTTGTCTACTGCTCTCCTAAAATACTGTTGTTGTCTCCCTACTGCTCTCCCTAAAATACTGTTGTTGTCCACTGCTCTCCTAAAATACTGTTGTTGTCCACTGCTCTCCCTAAAATACTGTTGTTGTCCACTGCTCTCCCTAAAATACTGCTGTTGTCTACTGCTCTCCCTAAAATACTGTGTTGTCTACTGCTCTCCCTAAAATACTGTTGTTGTCTACTGCTCTCCCTAAAATACTGTTGTTGTCTACTGCTCTCCTAAAATACTGCTGTTGTCTACTGCTCTCCCTAAAATACTACTGTTGTCTACTGCTCTCCCTAAAATACTGTGTTGTCCACTGCTCTCCTAAAATACTGCTGTTGTCCACTGCTCTCCTAAAATACTGTTGTTGTCCACTGCTCTCCCTAAAATACTGTTGTTGTCTACTGCTCTCCCTAAAATACTGTTGTTGTCCACTGCTCTCCCTAAAATACTGCTGTTGTCTCTCCCTAAAATACTGCTGCTCTCCCTCCTAAATACTGCTGTTGTCTACTGCTCTCCTAAAATACTGTTGTCTACTGCTCTCCCTAAAATACTGTTGTCCACTGCTCTCCCTAAAATACTGTTGTCTACTGCTCTCCCTAAAATACTGTTGTTGTCCACTGCTCTCCCTCCCTAAAATACTGTTGTTGTCTACTGCTCTCCTAAAATACTGTTGTCCACTGCTCTCCTAAAATACTGTTGTCTGTTTGTCTGCTCTCCCTAAAATACTGTTGTCCACTGCTCTCCTAAAATACTGCTGTCTACTGTCTCCTAAAATACTGCTGTCTACTGCTCTCCTAAAATACTGCTGTCTGTCTACTGCTCTCCTAAAATACTGTTGTCTACTGCTCTCCTAAAATACTGCTGTTGTCCACTGCTCTCCCTAAAATACTGTTGTTGTCCACTGCTCTCCCTAAAATACTGCTGTTGTCCACTGCTCTCCCTAAAATACTGTTGTCCACTGCTCTCCCTAAAATACTGTTGTCCACTGCTCTCCCTAAAATACTGTTGTTGTCTACTGCTCTCCCTAAAATACTGTTGTTGTCCACTGCTCTCCCTAAAATACTGCTGTTGTCCACTGCTCTCCCTAAAATACTGTTGTTGTTGCTCTCCTAAAATACTGTTGTTGTCTGCCTCCTAAAATACTGTTGTTGTCCACTGCTCTCCCTAAAATACTGTTGTCCTACTGCTCTCCCTAAAATACTGCTGTCTACTGCTCTCCTAAAATACTGTTGTCCACTGCTCTCCTAAAATACTGTTGTCTACTGCTCTCCCTAAAATACTGTTGTTGTCCACTGCTCTCCCTAAAATACTGTTGTTGTCCACTGCTCTCCTAAAATACTGTGTCCACTGCTCTCCTAAAATACTGTTGTCCACTGCTCTCCCTAAAATACTGTTGTTGTCTACTGCTCTCCCTAAAATACTGTTGTCCACTGCTCTCCCTAAAATACTGTTGTTGTCCACTGCTCTCCCTAAAATACTGTTGTTGTCCACTGCTCTCCCTAAAATACTGTTGTCCACTGCTCTCCCTAAAATACTGTTGTTGTCTACTGCTCTCCCTAAAATACTGCTGTTGTCCACTGCTCTCCCTAAAATACTGTTGTTGTCCACTGCTCTCCCTAAAATACTGTTGTTGTCCACTGCTCTCCCTAAAATACTGTTGTTGTCCACTGCTCTCCCTAAAATACTGTTGTTGTCCACTGCTCTCCCTAAAATACTGTTGTTGTCCACTGCTCTCCTAAAATACTGTTGTTGTCCACTGCTCTCCCTAAAATACTGCTTGTCCACTGCTCTCCCTAAAATACTGTTGTCCACTGCTCTCCCTAAAATACTGTTGTTGTCCACTGCTCTCCTAAAATACTGTTGTCCTGCTCCTAAAATCCTAAAATACTGTTGTCCACTGCTCTCCTAAAATACTGTTGTTGTCCACTGCTCTCCCTAAAATACTGTTGTTGTCTACTGCTCTCCCTAAAATACTGTTGTCCACTGCTCTCCCTAAAATACTGTTGTTGTCTACTGCTCTCCCTAAAATACTGTTGTTGTCTACTGCTCTCCTAAAATACTGTTGTCCACTGCTCTCCTAAAATACTGTTGTCCACTGCTCTCCTAAAATACTGTTGTTGTCTACTGCTCTCCTAAAATACTGTTGTTGTCTACTGCTCTCCCTAAAATACTGTTGTTGTCTACTGCTCTCCCTAAAATACTGTTGTTGTCTACTGCTCTCCCTAAAATACTGTTGTTGTCCACTGCTCTCCCTAAAATACTGTGTTGTCTACTGCTCTCCCTAAAATACTGTTGTCTGTCTCCCTAAAATACTGCTCTCCTCTCCCTAAAATACTGTTGTTGTCTACTGCTCTCCCTAAAATACTGTTGTTGTCTCTCCTAAAATACTGTTGTCTGCTCCCCTAAAATACTGCTGTTGTCTACTGCTCTCCCTAAAACTGTTGTTGTCTACTGCTCTCCCTAAAATACTGTTGTTGTCTACTGCTCTCCTAAAATACTGTGTTGTCTACTGCTCTCCCTAAAATACTGCTGTTGTCTACTGCTCTCCCTAAAATACTGTTGTTGTCTCCTAAAATACTGTTGTCCACTGCTCCCTAAAATACTGCTGTTGTCCACTGCTCTCCCTAAAATACTGTTGTTGTCCACTGCTCTCCCTAAAATACTGTGTGTCCACTGCTCTCCTAAAATACTGTTGTTGTCCACTGCTCTCCCTAAAATACTGTTGTCCACTGTCTCCCTAAAATACTGTTGTCCACTGCTCTCCCTAAAATACTGTTGTCTACTGCTCTCCCTAAAATACTGTCTCTCCTAAAATACTGCTGTTGTCCACTGCTCTCCCTAAAATACTGTTGTTGTCCACTGCTCTCCCTAAAATACTGTTGTCTGCCTCCCTAAAATACTGTTGTCCAAAATACTGTCCACTACTGCTCTCCCTAAAATACTGTTGTTGTCCACTGCTCTCCCTAAAATACTGTTGTTGTCTCCCTACTGCTCTCCCTAAAATACTGTTGTTGTCCACTGCTGTTGTCTCTCCTAAAATACTGTTGTTGTCCACTGCTCTCCCTAAAATACTGTTGTCCACTGCTCTCCCTAAAATACTGTTGTCCTCCCCCTAAAATACTGTTGTTGTCCACTGCTCTCCCTAAAATACTGTGTTGTCCACTGCTCTCCCTAAAATACTGTTGTTGTCCACTGCTCTCCCTAAAATACTGTTGTTGTCTACTGCTCTCCCTAAAATACTGTTGTCCACTGCTCTCCCTAAAATACTGTTGTTGTCCACTGCTCTCCCCTAAAATACTGTTGTCCACTGCTCTCCCTAAAATACTGTTGTTGTCCACTGCTCTCCTAAAATACTGTTGTTGTCCACTGCTCTCCCTAAAATACTGTTGTTGTCTACTGCTCTCCCTAAAATACTGTTTGTCTGTCTCCTAAAATACTGTTGTTGTCCACTGCTCTCCTAAAATACTGCTGTTGTCCACTGCTCTCCTAAAATACTGTTGTTGTCTACTGCTCTCCCTAAAATACTGTTGTTGTCCACTGCTCTCCCTAAAATACTGTTGTTGTCCACTGCTCTCCTAAAATACTGTTGTTGTCCACTGCTCTCCCTAAAATACTGTTGTCCACTGCTCTCCCTAAAATACTGTTGTTGTCCACTGCTCTCCCTAAAATACTGTTGTTGTCCACTGCTCTCCTAAAATACTGTTGTTGTCCACTGCTCTCCTAAAATACTGTTGTCCACTGTAAAATACTGTTGTTGTCCACTGCTCTCCTAAAATACTGTTGTTGTCCACTGCTCCCTAAAATACTGTTGTCCACTGCTCTCCCTAAAATACTGTTGTCCACTGCTCTCCTAAAATACTGTTGTCCACTGCTCTCCCTAAAATACTGTTGTTGTCTACTGCTCTCCCTAAAATACTGTTGTCCACTGCTCTCCTAAAATACTAAAATACTGCTGTTGTCCACTGCTCTCCCTAAAATACTGTTGTTGTCCACTGCTCTCCCTAAAATACTGTTGTTGTCCACTGCTCTCCCTAAAATACTGCTTCTACTGTCCTAAAATACTGCTCTCCCTAAAATACTGTTGTTGTCTACTGCTCTCCTAAAATACTGTTGTCCACTGCTCTCCTAAAATACTGCTGTTGTCTACTGCTCTCCCTAAAATACTGTTGTTGTCTACTGCTCTCCCTAAAATACTGCTGTTGTCTACTGCTCTCCCTAAAATACTGCTGTTGTCTACTGCTCTCCTAAAATACTGTTGTTGTCTACTGCTCTCCCTAAAATACTGTTGTTGTCTGCTGTTGTCCTCCCTAAAAACTGCTGTTGTCCACTGCTCTCCCTAAAATACTGTCTACTGTTGTCTACTGCTCTCCCTAAAATACTGTTGTGTCCACTGCTCTCCCTAAAATACTGTTGTCTACTGCTCTCCTAAAATACTGTTGTTGTCTGTCTCCTCCCTAAAATACTGTTGTCCCTAAAATACTGTGTGTTGTCCACTGCTCTCCTAAAATACTGTTGTTGTCTACTGCTCTCCCTAAAATACTGTTGTCTCTGCTCTCCTAAAATACTGTTGTTGTCTACTGCTCTCCTAAAATACTGTTGTTGTCCACTGCTCTCCCTAAAATACTGTTGTCCACTGCTCTCCTAAAATACTGTTGTTGTCCACTGCTCTCCCTAAAATACTGTGTTGTCTACTGCTCTCCCTAAAATACTGCTGTTGTCTGTCCTAAAATACTGTTGTTGTCTACTGCTCTCCCTAAAATACTGTGTTGTCCACTGCTCTCCTAAAATACTGTTGTTGTCTACTAAAATACTGCTCTCCCTAAAATACTGCTGTTGTCTACTGCTCTCCCCTAAAATACTGCTGTTGTCCCTAAAATGCTCTCCTAAAATACTGTTTGTCTACTGCTCTCCCTAAAATACTGTTGTCTACTGCTCTCCCTAAAATACTGTGTTGTCTAAAAATACTGCTGTTGTCCACTGCTCTCCCTAAAATACTGCTGTTGTCTACTGCTCTCCCTAAAATACTGTTGTTGTCCACTGCTCTCCTAAAATACTGTTGTTGTCTACTGCTCTCTGCTGCTCCCTCCCTAAAATACTGCTGTTGTCTACTGCTCTCCCTAAAATACTGCTGTTGTCTACTGCTCTCCCTAAAATACTGTTGTTGTCCACTGCTCTCCCTAAAATACTGTTGTTGTCTACTGCTCTCCCTAAAATACTGCTGTTGTCCACTGCTTGTTGTCTACTGCTCTCCCTAAAATACTGTTGTCTGTTGTCACTGCTCTCCCTAAAATACTGTTGTTACTCTCTCCCTAAAATACTGCTCTCCCTAAAATACTGTTGTCTGTTGTCCACTGCTCTCCCTAAAATACTGTTGTTGTCCACTGCTCTCCTAAAATACTGTTGTTGTCCAAAATACTGCCACTGCTCCCTAAAATACTGCTCCTAAAATACTGTTGTCCACTGCTCTCCTAAAATACTGTTGTTGTCCTGCTCTCCTAAAATACTGCTGTTGTCTACTGCTCTCCCTAAAATACTGCTGTTGTCTACTGCTCTCCCTAAAATACTGCTGTTGTCTACTGCTCTCCCTAAAATACTGTTGTTGTCCACTGCTCTCCACCTAAAATACTGCTGTTGTCTACTGCTCTCCCTAAAATACTGTTGTGCTCTCCTAAAATACTGCTGCTCCCTAAAATACTGTGTGTCCACTGCTCTCCCTAAAATACTGTTGTTGTCCACTGCTCTCCTAAAATACTGTTGTCCACTGCTCTCCCTAAAATACTGTGCTCTGTTGTCCACTGCTCTCCCTAAAATACTGCTGTTGTCTACTGCCCCTAAAATACTGCTGTCTAAAATACTGCTACTCCTAAAATACTGTTGTTGTCTACTGCTCTCCCTAAAATACTGCTGTTGTCTACTGCTCTCCCTAAAATACTGCTGTTGTCTCTGCTCTCCTAAAATACTGTTGTTGTCCACTGCTCTCCTAAAATACTGTTGTTGTCCACTGCTCTCCTAAAATACTGTTTGTCCACTGCTCTCCCTAAAATACTGTTGTCCACTGCTCTCCCTAAAATACTGCTGTTGTCCACTGCTCTCCCTAAAATACTGCTGTTAAAATACTGTCTACTGCTCTCCTAAAATACTGTTGTTGTCTCCCTACTGTCTCTCCTAAAATACTGTTGTTGTCACTGCTCTCCCTAAAATACTGTTGTTGTCTACTGCTCTCCCTAAAATACTGTTTGTCCACTGCTCTCCCTAAAATACTGTTGTTGTCTACTGCTCTCCCTAAAATACTGTTGTTGTCTCCCTGCTCTCCCTAAAATACTGCTGTTGTCCACTGCTCTCCCTAAAATACTGCTGTTGTCTACTGCTCTCCTAAAATATGTTGTTGTCTACTGCTCTCCCTAAAATACTGTTGTTGTCTACTGCTCTCCTAAAATACTGTTGTTGTTGTCTCCTAAAATACTGCTCTACTGCTCTCCCTAAAATACTGTTGTTGTCTACTGCTCTCCCTAAAATACTGTTGTTGTCCACTGCTCTCCTAAAATACTGTTGTTGTCTACTGCTCTCCTAAAATACTGTTGTTGTCCACTGCTCTCCTAAAATACTGTTGTTGTCTACTGTTGTCTGTCTGCTCCCCTAAAATACTGCTAAAAAATACTGCTTGTCCACTGTCTCCCTAAAATACTGTTGTCCACTGCTCTCCCTAAAATACTGCTGTTGTCTACTGCTCTCCTAAAATACTGTTGTTGTCTCCCTAAAATACTGCTCTCCCTAAAATACTGTTGTTGTCCTGCTCTCCCTAAAATACTGTTGTTGTCTCTCTCCCTAAAATACTGCTGTTGTCCACTGCTCTCCCTAAAATACTGTTGTTGTCCCTAAAATACTGCTGTTGTCTACTCTCCTAAAATACTGTTGTTGTCTGTGTTGTTGTCCACTGCTCTCCTAAAATACTGTTGTTGTTCCAAAATACTTGTCCTCCCTAAAATACTGTTGTCTAAATACTGTTGTCTACTGCTCTCCTAAAATACTGCTGTTGTCTACTGCTCTCCTAAAATACTGCTGTTGTCTGCTGCTCTCCCTAAAATACTGCTGTTGTCCTGCTAAAAAAATACTGTTGTTGTCTACTGCTCTCCCTAAAATACTGTTGTTGTCTGCTGTGTGTTGTCTACTGCTCTCCCTAAAATACTGCTGTTGTCTACTGCTCTCCCCTAAAATACTGTTGTTGTCTGCTCTCCTAAAATACTGTTGTTGTCTACTGCTCTCCTAAAATACTGTTGTCCACTGCTCTCCTAAAATACTGTTGTTGTCTACTGCTCTCCCTAAAATACTGTTGTTGTCTACTGCTCTCCCTAAATACTGTTGTCTACTGCTCTCCTAAAATACTGTTGTCTGTTGTCTACTGCTCTCCCTAAAATACTGCTGTTGTCTACTGCTCTCCCTAAAATACTGCTGTTGTCTACTGCTCTCCTAAAATACTGTTGTCCACTGCTCTCCTAAAATACTGCTGTTGTCTCCCTACTGCTCTCCCTAAAATACTGTTGTCTACTGCTCTCCCTAAAATACTGTTGTCCATGCTCTCCTAAAATACTGCTGTTTGTCCACTGCTCTCCCTAAAATACTGCTGTTGCTCTCCCTAAAATACTGTTTGTCTGCTCTCCCTAAAATACTGCTGTTGTCCATGCTCTCCTAAAATACTGTTGTTGTCTCTAAAATACTGCTGTTGTCCACTGCTCTCCCTAAAATACTGTTGTTGTCCACTGCTCTCCTAAAATACTGTTGTTGTCCACTGCTCTCCCTAAAATACTGTTGTCCACTGCTCTCCTAAAATACTGTTGTCCACTGCTCTCCTAAAATACTGTTGTTGTCCACTGCTCTCCCTAAAATACTGTTGTCCACTGCTCTCCCTAAAATACTGCTGTTGTCTACTGCTCTCCTAAAATACTGCTGTTGTCCACTGCTCTCCCTAAAATACTGTTGTTGTCTACTGCTCTCCCTAAAATACTGCTGTTGTCTACTGCTCTCCCTAAAATACTGTTGTTGTCTACTGCTCTCCCTAAAATACTGTTGTTGTCTACTGCTCTCCTAAAATACTGTTGTCTACTGCTCTCCCTAAAATACTGTTGTTGTCTACTGCTCTCCCTAAAATACTGTTGTCTACTGCTCTCCTAAAATACTGTTGTCTACTGCTCTCCCTAAAATACTGTTGTCCACTGCTCTCCTAAAATACTGTTGTCCACTGCTCTCCCTAAAATACTGTTGTCCACTGCTCTCCTAAAATACTGTTGTCCACTGCTGTCTCCCTAAAATACTGTTGTTGTCTACTGCTCTCCCTAAAATACTGCTTTGTCCACTGCTCTCCCTAAAATACTGTTGTCTACTGCTCTCCCTAAAATACTGTTGTTGTCCACTGCTCTCCCTAAAATACTGTTGTTGTCCACTGCTCTCCTAAAATACTGTTGTTGTCTACTGCTCTCCCTAAAATACTGCTGTTGTCCACTGCTCTCCCTAAAATACTGCTGTTGTCCACTGTCCCTAAAATACTGCTGTTGTCTGCTCTCCTAAAATACTGCTGTTGTCCACTGCTCTCCCTAAAATACTGTTGTTGTCCACTGCTCTCCCTAAAATACTGTTGTTGTCCACTGCTCTCCCTAAAATACTGTTGTTGTCTGCTGCTCTCCTAAAATACTGTTGTTGTCTACTGCTCTCCCTAAAATACTGCTGTTGTCTACTGCTCTCCCTAAAATACTGCTGTTGTCTACTGCTCTCCCTAAAATACTGCTGTTGTCTACTGCTCTCCCTAAAATACTGCTGTTGTCCACTGCTCTCCCTCCCACTAAAATACTGTTGTTGTCCACTGCTCTCCTAAAATACTGTTGTCTGCTCTCCTAAAATACTGCTTGTCCACTGTCCCTAAAATACTGCTGTTGTCCACTGCTCTCCTAAAATACTGTTGTTGTCTACTGCTCTCCTAAAATACTGTTGTTGTCCACTGCTCTCCCTAAAATACTGTTGTTGTCTACTGCTCTCCCTAAAATACTGTTGTTGTCTACTGCTCTCCCTAAAATACTGTTGTGTCCACTGCTCTCCTAAAATACTGTTGTTGTCCACTGCTCTCCTAAAATACTGTTGTCCACTGCTCTCCCTAAAATACTGCTGTTCCTAAAATACTGTTTCCACTGCTCTCCTAAAATACTGTTGTTGTCCACAAAATGTCTCTGCCTAAAATACTGTTGTTGTCTCCCTAAAATACTGCTCTGCTCCCTAAAATACTGCTGTTGTCCACTGTCTCCCTAAATACTGTTGTCTACTGTCCACTGTCTGTCTGCTCTCCCTAAAATACTGTTGTTGTCCACTGCTCTCCTCTCCCTAAAATACTGTTGTTGTTGTCCACTGCTCTCCCTAAAATACTGTTGTTGTCTAAAATACTGCTCTCCCTAAAATACTGTTGTTGTCTGCTGCTCTCCCTAAAATACTGTTGTCCACTGCTCTCCCTAAAATATGTTGTTGTCCACTGCTCTCCCTAAAATACTGTTGTTGTCCACTGCTCTCCCTAAAATACTGTTGTCCACTGCTCTCCCTAAAATACTGTTGTCCACTGCTCTCCCTAAAATACTGTTGTCTCTGCTCTCCCTAAAATACTGTGTTGTCCACTGCTCTCCCTAAAATACTGTTGTTGTCCACTGCTCTCCTAAAATACTGTTGTTGTCTACTGCTCTCCCTAAAATACTGTTGTCCACTGCTCTCCCTAAAATACTGTTGTTGTCTACTGCTCTCCCTAAAATACTGTTGTTGTCCACTGCTCTCCTAAAATACTGTTTGTCTACTGCTCTCCCTAAAATACTGTTGTTGTCTACTGCTCTCCTAAAATACTGTTGTTGTCCACTGCTCTCCCTAAAAATACTGTTGTCTACTGCTCTCCTAAAATACTGTTGTTGTCCACTGCTCTCCCTAAAATACTGCTGTTGTCCACTGCTCCCTAAAATACTGTTGTCTGCTCTCCCTAAAATACTGCTGTTGTCCACTGCTCTCCCTAAAATACTGTTGTTCCCTAAAATCTACTGCTCTCCCCTAAAATACTGTTTGTCTACTGCTCTCCCTAAAATAAAATACTGTTGTCCACTGCTCTCCCTAAAATACTAAAATACTGTTGTCCACTGCTCTCCTGCTGTTGTCTCCCCTAAAATACTGTTGTTGTCTGCTCTCCCTAAAATACTGTTGTTGTCCACTGCTCTCCTAAAATACTGTTGTTGTCTACTGCTCTCCCCTAAAATACTGTTGTCCACTGCTCTCAAAATACTGTTGTTGTCTCTCCCTAAAATACTGTTGTCCACTGCTCTCCCTAAAATACTGTTGTCCACTGCTCTCCCTAAAATACTGCTGTCTACTGCTCTCCCTAAAATACTGCTGTTGTCTACTGCTCTCCTAAAATACTGTTGTTGTCTCCCTAAAATGCTGTTGTCTGTCTACTGCTCCCCTAAAATACTGCTGTTGTCTACTGCTCTCCTAAAATACTGCTGTTGTCCACTCTACTGCTCTCCTAAAATACTGCTGTTGTCTACTGCTCTCCCTAAAATACTGTTGTTGTCTGCTCTCCCTAAAATACTGTTGTTGTCTACTGCTCTCCCTAAAATACTGTTGTCTACTGCTCTCCCTAAAATACTGTTGTTGTCCACTGCTCTCCCTAAAATACTGTTGTCCACTGCTCTCCTAAAATACTGCTGTTGTCTCAAAATACTGCTGTCTCCCTAAAATACTGTGTTGTCCACTGCTAAAATACTGCTGTTGTCCACTGCTCTCCTAAAATACTGTTGTTGTCTACTGCTCTCCTAAAATACTGCTGTTGTCTACTGTCCCTAAAATACTGCTCTCCCTAAAATACTGTTGTCCACTGCTCTCCCTAAAATACTGTTGTCTACTGTCTCCCTAAAATACTGTTGTCTGCTGCTCTCCTAAAATCCTAAAATACTGTTGTCTACTGCTCTCCCTAAAATACTGTTGTTGTCTACTGCTCTCCTAAAATACTGCTGTTGTCTACTGCTCTCCTAAAATACTGCTGTTGTCTACTGCTCTCCCTAAAATACTGTTGTTCCACTGCTCTCCCTAAAATGCTGTTGTTGTCCACTGCTCTCCTAAAATACTGTTGTTGTCCACTGCTCTCCTAAAATACTGTTGTTGTCCACTGCTCTCCCTAAAATACTGTTGTCCACTGCTCTCCCTAAAATACTGTTGTCCACTGCTCTCCTAAAATACTGTTGTCTGTCTCCTAAAATACTGTTGTCTACTGCTCTCCCTAAAATACTGTTGTGTCTACTGCTCTCCTAAAATACTGTTGTTGTCTACTGCTCTCCCTAAAATACTGTGTTGTCCACTGCTCTCCTAAAATACTGTTGTTGTCTCTCCTAAAATACTGCTGTTGTCTACTGCTCTCCTAAAATACTGTTGTTGTCTGCTGCTCTCCTAAAATACTGTTGTTGTCTATGCTGTTGTCCACTGCTCCCTAAAATACTGTTGTCTACTGCTCTCCTAAAATACTGTTGTCCACTGCTCTCCCTAAAATACTGTTGTTGCTCTCCTAAAATACTGCTGTGTCCACTGTCTGCTCTCCCTAAAATACTGCTGTTGTCCACTGCTCTCCCCTAAAATACTGCTTTGTCTGCTCTCCCTAAAATACTGTTGTTGTCTACTGCTCCTAAAATACTGTTGTCCACTGTCTCCCTAAATACTGTTGTCCACTCTCCCCTAAAATACTGTTGTCCACTGCCTCCCTAAAAACTGCTGTTGTCCACTGCTCTCCCTAAAATACTGCTGTTGTCTGCTGCTCTCCTAAAATGCTGTTGTCCACTGTCCCTAAATACTGTTGTCCACTGCTCTCCTAAAATACTGTTGTTGTCCACTGCTCTCCTAAAATACTGTTGTCCACTGCTCCCTAAAATATGCTGTTGTCTACTGCTCTCCTAAAATACTGCTGTTGTCCACTGCTCTCCCTAAAATACTGTTGTTGTCCACTGCTCTCCCTAAAATACTGTTGTTGTCTACTGCTCTCCCTAAATACTGTTGTCTACTGCTCTCCCTAAAATACTGCTGTTGTCTGTCTGCTCTCCCTAAAATACTGCTGTTGTCTACTGCTCTCACTGCTCTCTCCCTAAAATACTGCTGTTGTCTACTGCTCTCCCTAAAATACTGTTGTTGTCTACTGCTCTCCCTAAAATACTGCTGTTGTCTACTGCTCTCCTAAAATACTGCTGTTGTCCACTGCTCTCCCTAAAATACTGTTGTTGTCTACTGCTCTCCCTAAAATACTGCTGTCTGTCCCCTAAAATACTGCTGTTGTCCACTGCCTCCTAAAATACTGCTGTTGTCCACTGCTCTCCCTAAAATACTGTTTGTCTACTGCTCTCCTAAAATACTGTTGTCTCTACTGCTCTCCCTAAAATACTGTTGTCTAAAAAAACTGTTGTCCACTGCTCTCCCTAAAATACTGTTGTCTACTGCTCTCCCTAAAATACTGTTGTCCACTGCTCTCCCTAAAATACTGTTGTCTACTGCTCTCCCTAAAATACTGCTGTCTCTGCTCTCCTAAAATACTGCTGTCTCTACTGCTCCCTAAAATACTGCTGTCTAAAAATACTGCTGTTGTCCACTGCTCTCCCTAAAATACTGCTGTTGTCCACTGCTCTCCCTAAAATACTGTTGTTGTCTACTGCTCTCCTCCTAAAATACTGCTGTTGTCCACTGCTCTCCCAAAATACTGTTGTCCACTGCTCTCCTAAAATACTGTTGTCCACTGCTCTCCTAAAATACTGCTGTTGTCTACTGCTCTCCTAAAATACTGCTTGTGTCCACTGCTCTCCCTAAAATACTGCTGTTGTCCACTGCTCTCCCTAAAATACTGTTGTTGTCTACTGCTCTCCCTAAAATACTGTTGTTGTCCACTGCTCTCCTAAAATACTGCTGTTGTCCACTGCTCTCCTAAAATACTGTTGTTGTCCACTGCTCTCCCTAAAATACTGTTGTCCACTGCTCTCCTAAAATACTGTTGTCCACTGCTCTCCCTAAACTGTACTGCTTTGTCCACTGCTCTCCTAAAATACTGTTGTTGTCTACTGCTCTCCTAAAATACTGTTGTTGTCTACTGCTCCCCTAAAACTACTGTTGTTGTCTACTGCTCTCCTAAAATACGTGTTGTCCACTGCTCTCCTAAAATACTGTTGTCCACTGCTCTCCTAAAATACTGTTGTCCACTGCTCTCCCTAAAATACTGTTGTCCACTGCAAAATACTGCTGTTGTCCTGCTAAAATACTGTTGTCCACTGCTCTCCCTAAAATACTGCTGTCTACTGCTCTCCCTAAAATACTGTTGTCTACTGCTCTCCCTAAAATACTGCTGTTGTCCACTGCTCTCCCTAAAATACTGTTGTTGTCTACTGCTCTCCCTAAAATACTGTTGTCCACTGCTCTCCCTAAAATACTGTTGTCCACTGCTCTCCCTAAAATACTGTTGTCCACTGCTCTCCCTAAAATACTGCTGTTGCTCTCCCTAAAATACTGTCTACTGCTCTCCCTAAAATACTGCTGTTGTCCACTGCTCTCCCTAAAATACTGTTGTCCACTGCTCTCCCTAAAATACTGTTGTCCACTGCTCTCCCTAAAATACTGCTGTTGTCTACTGCTCTCCCTAAAATACTGCTGTTGTCCACTGCTCTCCCTAAAATACTGTTGTTGTCCACTGCTCTCCCTAAAATACTGCTGTTGTCTACTGCTCTCCTAAAATACTGCTGTTGTCTACTGCTCTCCCTAAAATACTACTGCTGTTGTCTACTGCTCTCCCTAAAATACTGCTGTTGTCTACTGCTCTCCCTAAAATACTGTTGTTGTCTACTGCTCTCCCTAAGATACTGTTGTTGTCTGTTCCCCTAAAATACTGTTGTTGTCTACTGCTCTCCCTAAAATACTGTTGTTGTCTACTGCTCTCCTAAAATACTGTGCTGTTGTCTACTGCTCTCCCTAAAATACTGCTGTTGTCCACTGCTCTCCTAAAATACTGTTGTTGTCTACTGCTCTCCCTAAAATACTGCTGTTGTCTACTGCTCTCCCTAAAATACTGTTGTCCTGTTGTCCACTGCTCTCCCTAAAATACTGCTGTTGTCTACTGCTCTCCTAAAATACTGTTGTCCACTGCTCTCCCTAAAATACTGTTGTCTGCTCTCCCTAAAATACTGTTGTCTACTGCTCTCCCTAAAATACTGTTGTCCACTGCTCTAAAATACTGCTGTCTACTGCTCTCCTAAAATACTGTTGTCCACTGCTCTCCTAAAATACTGCTGTCTACTGCTCTCCTAAAAATACTGCTGTCTACTGCTCCCTAAAATACTGCTGGATCTCTACTGTCCACTGCTTCTCCTAAAATACTGTTGTTGTCCACTGCTCTCCCTAAAATACTGTTGTTGTCCACTGCTCTCCCTAAAATACTGTTGTCTACTGCTCTCCCTAAAATACTGTTGTCCACTGCTCCCTAAAATACTGCTGTTGTCTACTGCTCTCCCTAAAATACTGCTGTTGTCTGCTCTCCCTAAAATACTGCTGTCTACTGCTGCTCCCTAAAATACTGCTGATCTCTACTGCTCTCCCTAAAATACTGCTGTTGTCCACTGCTCTCCCTAAAATACTGTTGTCCACTGCTCTCCTAAATACTGTTGTTGTCCACTGCTCTCCTAAAATACTGTTGTCCACTGCTCTCCTAAAATACTGTTGTCCACTGCTCTCCCTAAAATACTGTTGTCCACTGCTCCCTAAAATACTGTTGTCCACTGTTCCTAAAATACTGTTGTCCACTGCTCTCCCTAAAATACTGCTGTTGTCCACTGCTCTCCCTAAAATACTGTTGTCCACTGCTCTCCTAAAATACTGTTGTCTGCTCTCCTAAAATACTGCTGTTGTCCACTGCTCTCCCTAAAATACTGCTGTTGTCTATTGCTCTCCCTAAAATACTGCTGTTGTCCACTGCTCTCCCTAAAATACTGCTGTTGTCTACTGCTCTCCCTAAAATACTGCTGTTGTCTACTGCCTCCTAAAATACTGCTGTTGTCTACTGCTCTCCCTAAAATACTGTTGTCCACTGCTCTCCTAAAATACTGTTGTCTACTGCTCTCCCTAAAATACTGCTGTTGTCCACTGCTCTCCCTAAAATACTGCTTTGTCTGCTCTCCCTAAAATACTGCTGTTGTCCACTGCTCTCCTAAAATACTGTTGTTGTCTACTGCTCTCCTAAAATACTGCTGTTGTCTACTGCTCTCCCTAAAATACTGTTGTTGTCTACTGCTCTCCCTAAAATACTGTTGTTGTCTACTGCTCTCCCTAAAATACTGTTGTTGTCTACTGCTCTCCCTAAAATACTGTTGTTGTCTACTGCTCTCCCTAAAATACTGTTGTTGTCTACTGCTCTCCCTAAAATACTGTTGTCCACTGCTCTCCCTAAAATACTGTTGTCCACTGCTCTCCCTAAAATACTGTTGTTGTCTACTGCTCTCCCTAAAATACTGTTGTTGTCTACTGCTCTCCCTAAAATACTACTGTTGTCCACTGCTCTCCCTAAAATACTGCTGTCTACTGCTCTCCCTAAAATACTGCTGTCTACTGCTCTCCCTAAAATACTGCTGTCTACTGCTCTCCCTGAAATACGGTTGTCCACTGCTCTCCCTAAAATACATACTGTTGTTGTCTACTGCTCTCCCTAAAATACTGTTGTCCACTGCTCTCCCTAAAATACTGCTGTTGTCTACTGCTCTCCCTAAAATACTGCTGTTGTCCACTGCTCTCCCTAAAATACTGCTGTTGTTTACTGCTCTCCCTAAAATACTGTTGTCTACTGCTCTCCCTAAAATACTGTTGTTGTCTACTGCTCTCCCTAAAATACTGTTGTTGTCTACTGCTCTCCCTAAAATACTGTTGTTGTCTACTGCTCTCCCTAAAATACTGTTGTTGTCTACTGCTCTCCCTAAAATACTGTTGTCCACTGCTCTCCCTAAAATACTGTTGTCCACTGCTCTCCCTAAAATACTGTTGTTGTCTACTGCTCTCCCTAAAATACTGTTGTTGTCTACTGCTCTCCCTAAAATACTACTGTTGTCCACTGCTCTCCCTAAAATACTGCTGTCTACTGCTCTCCCTAAAATACTGCTGTCTACTGCTCTCCCTAAAATACTGCTGTCTACTGCTCTCCCTGAAATACGGTTGTCCACTGCTCTCCCTAAAATACATACTGTTGTCTACTGCTCTCCCTAAAATACTGTTGTCTACTGCTCTCCCTAAAATACTGTTGTTGTCTACTGCTCTCCCTAAAATACTGTTGTCTACTGCTCTCCCTAAAATACTGTTGTTGTCTACTGCTCTCCCTAAAATACTGTTGTCCACTGCTCTCCCTAAAATACTGTTGTCCACTGCTCTCCCTAAAATACTGTTGTTGTCTACTGCTCTCCCTAAAATACTGTTGTTGTCTACTGCTCTCCCTAAAATACTACTGTTGTCCACTGCTCTCCCTAAAATACTGCTGTCTAAAAATACTGCTGTCTACTGCTCTCCCTAAAATACTGCTGTTGTCTACTGCTCTCCCTGAAATACGGTTGTCCACTGCTCTCCCTAAAATACTGTTGTCCACTGCTCTCCTAAAATACTGTTGTCCACTGCTCTCCTAAAATACTGCTGTTGTCTACTGCTCTCCCTAAAATACTGCTGTTGTCCACTGCTCTCCTAAAATACTGTTGTTGTCTACTGCTTCTCCTAAAATACTGTTGTTGTCTACTGCTCTCCTAAAATACTGTTGTTGTCTACTGCTCTCCTAAAATACTGCTGTCTACTGCTCTCCTGAAATACTGTTGTCCACTGCTCTCCCTAAAATACTGTGCTGTTGTCTACTGCTCTCCCTAAAATACTGTTGTTGTCCTGCTCTCCCTAAAATACTGTTGTCCACTGCTCTCCTAAAATACTGTTGTCCACTGCTTCCCTAAAATACTGTTGTTGTCTACTGCTCTCCCTAAAATACTGTTGTCCACTGCTCTCCCTAAAATACTGTGTTGTCCACTGCTCTCCCTAAAATACTGTTGTCTGTCTCCTAAAATACTGTTGTTGTCTACTCTCTCCCTAAAATACTGTTGTTGTCCACTGCTCTCCCTAAAATACTGTTGTCCACTGTCTCCCTAAAATACTGTTGTCCACTGCTCTCCCTAAAATACTGTTGTCCACTGCTCTCCCTAAAATACTGTTGTCCACTGCTCTCCCTAAAATACTGCTGTTGTCCACTGCTCTCCCTAAAATACTGTTGTTGTCTACTGCTCTCCCTAAAATACTGTTGTCTACTGCTCTCCCTAAAATACTGTTGTCTACTGCTCTCCCTAAAATACTGTTGTTGTCCACTGCTCTCCCTAAAATACTGTTGTCCACTGCTCTCCCTAAAATACTGTTGTCCACTGCTCTCCCTAAAATACTGTTGTCCACTGCTCTCCCTAAAATACTGCTGTCTACTGCTCTCCCTAAAATACTGCTGTTGTCCACTGCTCTCCCTAAAATACTGCTGTTGTCTACTGCTCTCCCTAAAATACTGTTGTTGTCTACTGCTCTCCCTAAAATACTGCTGTCTACTGCTCTCCCTGAAATACTGTTGTCCACTGCTCTCCCTAAAATACATACTGCTGTTGTCTACTGCTCTCCCTAAAATACTGTTGTTGTCTACTGCTCTCCCTAAAATACTGTTGTCCACTGCTCTCCCTAAAATACTGTTGTCCACTGCTCTCCCTAAAATACTGTTGTTGTCTACTGCTCTCCCTAAAATACTGTTGTCCACTGCTCTCCCTAAAATACTGTTGTCCACTGCTCTCCCTAAAATACTGTTGTCTACTGCTCTCCCTAAAATACTGTTGTTGTCTACTGCTCTCCCTAAAATACTGTTGTTGTCCACTGCTCTCCCTAAAATACTGTTGTCCACTGCTCTCCCTAAAATACTGTTGTCCACTGCTCTCCCTAAAATACTGTTGTCCACTGCTCTCCCTAAAATACTGTTGTCCACTGCTCTCCCTAAAATACTGCTGTTGTCCACTGCTCTCCCTAAAATACTGTTGTTGTCTACTGCTCTCCCTAAAATACTGTTGTCTACTGCTCTCCCTAAAATACTGTTGTTGTCTACTGCTCTCCCTAAAATACTGTTGTCCACTGCTCTCCCTAAAATACTGTTGTCCACTGCTCTCCCTAAAATACTGTTGTCCACTGCTCTCCCTAAAATACTGCTGTCTACTGCTCTCCCTAAAATACTGTTGTCTACTGCTCTCCCTAAAATACTGTTGTCCACTGCTCTCCCTAAAATACTGTTGTCCACTGCTCTCCCTAAAATACTGTTGTTGTCTATTGCTCTCCCTAAAATACTGTTGTTGTCTACTGCTCTCCCTAAAATACTGTTGTCCACTGCTCTCCCTAAAATACTGTTGTCCACTGCTCTCCCTAAAATACTGTTGTTGTCTACTGCTCTCCCTAAAATACTGTTGTTGTCTACTGCTCTCCCTAAAATACTGTTGTCCACTGCTCTCCCTAAAATACTGTTGTCCACTGCTCTCCCTAAAATACTGTTGTCTACTGCTCTCCCTAAAATACTGCTGTTGTCCACTGCTCTCCCTAAAATACTGTTGTTGTCTACTGCTCTCCCTAAAATACTGTTGTTGTCTACTGCTCTCCCTAAAATACTGTTGTTGTCTACTGCTCTCCCTAAAATACTGTTGTTGTCTACTGCTCTCCCTAAAATACTGCTGTTGTCTACTGCTCTCCCTAAAATACTGCTGTTGTCTACTGCTCTCCCTAAAATACTGCTGTTGTCTACTGCTCTCCCTAAAATACTGCTGTTGTCTACTGCTCTCCCTAAAATACTGCTGTTGTCTACTGCTCTCCCTAAAATACTGTTGTTGTCCACTGCTCTCCCTAAAATACTGTTGTTGTCTACTGCTCTCCCTAAAATACTGTTGTCCACTGCTCTCCCTAAAATACTGTTGTTGTCCACTGCTCTCCCTAAAATACTGTTGTCCACTGCTCTCCCTAAAATACTGTTGTCCACTGCTCTCCCTAAAATACTGTTGTCCACTGCTCTCCCTAAAATACTGTTGTCCACTGCTCTCCCTAAAATACTGTTGTCCACTGCTCTCCCTAAAATACTGTTGTCTGCTGCTCTCCCTAAAATACTGCTGTTGTCCACTGCTCTCCCTAAAATACTGTTGTTGTCTACTGCTCTCCCTAAAATACTGTTGTTGTCCACTGCTCTCCCTAAAATACTGTTGTTGTCCACTGCTCTCCCTAAAATACTGTTGTTGTCCACTGCTCTCCCTAAAATACTGTTGTTGTCTACTGCTCTCCCTAAAATACTGCTGTTGTCTACTGCTCTCCCTAAAATACTACCGTTGTCCACTGTTGTCCACTACCGTTGTCCACTACCGTCCCTAAAACCCTTGTTCCTCCCCTCCCTTTCTAGGAGTTTCATCTGGAATACGAGAAGCTAGAGGAGAGACCCCACGTGCCATCCACCTTCAACTACAACCCAGCTCAGCAAGCCTTCTGAGAGACTTCCTTCCCCTCGTTCTCAGTCCACCATGGGATCCTAGACCTGAGTTCTGGTCCCTGGCCCTGGTTCCTCACAGCAGACAGACGGACAGACCTACAGACAGCGAATGCCGGTGTGGCTGGCTCAGGCATCCTGCTTTTTATTCCTCGATCCACCGTCTGGCAAATTGACTTTAGGCCAAATGGAGGGAAATCCGGCGACCATTTTGGCTCCGAGCAGGTCCTTCTTCCCCTGAACTGAATGATGTGCCGCCCAATCAGACGCTGGTTTCTCTTTTTTTTTTAATCTTTTTTTTTCTTTTCCCTGTTTTTTTTCCTGACCTTGTCCCTTTTGTTTTGGTTGGTTGTCATTTTGAAAACATTCAGAACCTTTTTGTTTACGCCTCCATTCTTCAGACCTCCCCATTGGTCACGAAGCACCATGACATCATAATACACACACACACAGACCCTCTGACAGTGACAGAACAAGGTTGATCTGTCATTATCCAACAGAAGTGTTCAAAGAAAATACCTCAACATAATGTTACTGTAGCAGAGTGGAAGACCCACAGACCCACAGACAGACCCACAGACAGACAGACAGACAGACAGACAGACAGACAGACAGACAGACAGACAGACGGACAAGAGGCCAGGAGAAAATGCAATGTTCATATTGTAGCTCTATTTCGTAATAAAAGAACACAAAAGATGTTTGTGGATTTGTTAATATGTGAAGACAAGACCCATAATAGTTCAGTTCGGACATTAACTCTCAAACACACATTTATTTTCCTTCTGTTTATTCTGTCATTCGCTCCCTTTCCATCCACCATTTCTCTGCCCCTTTTCTGCCCACAAGAATTATCCACCAATCAGTGACAGACAACCTCCAGCTGTCTGTATTATCCACCAATCAGTGACAGACAACCTCCAGCTGTCCGTATTCACTGAGCCTCATCCTCCTTCCAGGGATGAACAGGAGAACAAGAAAGAACTGTCTTTGTTACAATTTTGTAATAAAAGTACCAAATGTTTTTCCATTTTTTGGGAGGGAGGGGTCTTACAGGCATCACTGATGAATAAAGAGATGTGTTCGATGTGTATATATTATATATATGACATCTATTTTGGAGAAGATTAAAAATAAATCAAAACAGACTGTCGCCCGGCTGTACCTCGTTTTTAGGAGGTGAGCGCGGAGCGACGCAATACTGGATGTACTGTACGACGTGGATTAAACAGGACTGTTCTGTCAACAACAACAACCTGGATTAAAACTGTACTGGAGCCAGTGGATAGAGGACGACAATAACTGGTCAGGACAGGGGACCAGGCCTGTCAACAACAACCTGGATTAAAACTGTACTGGAGCCAGTGGATAGAGGACGGTTAAAACTGTACTGGAGCCAGTGGATAGAGGACAATAACTGGTCAGGGACAGGGGACCTGGTCAGGACAGGGGACCAGGCCTGTCAACAACAACCTGGATTAAAACTGTACTGGAGCCAGTGGATAGAGGACGACAATAACTGGTCAGGACAGGGGACCAGGCCTGTCAA
>NW_027039330.1:0-57160 GCF_034236695.1 Oncorhynchus nerka | reverse complement strand
GTCTCTACTAATGGTACAGCCAGCACTCTCTACAGGCTCAGTCCCTACTAATGGTACAGCCAGCACTCTCTACAAACTCAGTCTCTACAATGGTACAGCCAGCACTCTCCAGGGCTCAGTCTCTACTAATGGTACAGCCAGCACTCTCTACAGGCTCAGTCTCTGCAATGGTACAGCCAGCCAATCTCTACAGGCTCAGTCTCTACTGTTGGTGCCAGCCACACTCTCTACAGGCTCTAGTCTCTACTAATGGTACAGCCAGCACTCTTCACAGGCTCAGTCTCTACAAGCCACAGCACTCCTACAGGTCAGTTCCTCATAATGGTACAGCCAGTACTCTCTACAGGCTCAGTCTTCTTAATGGTACAGTCAGCACTCTGCACAGGCTGACTCAGTACTAATGGCACAGCCAGTACTCTACAGGCTCAGTTCTCTACTAATGGTCTCTACAGCCAATAGCACTCTCTACAGGCTCAGTCTCTACTAATGGCACAGCCAGCACTCTCTGAGGCTCAGTCTCTACTAATGGTACAGCTAGCACTCTACAGGCTCAGTCTCTACTAATGGTACAGCCAGCACTTCTCAGGCTCAGTCTCTAAATGGTGCACAGCCAGCAATTTCTTTCACAGGCTCAGTCTCAATAATGGTACAGCCAGCACTCTCTACAGGCTCAGTCTCTACTAATGGTACAGCCAGCACTCTCACAGGCTCAGTCTCTACTAATGGTGGCCAAAATTTCTGAGGCTCAGTCCCTGTAATGGCACAGCTAGCACTCTCATGTGCTCAGTCTCCCCACACTTTGTAAAACCCCAAGACCAACACTTGAGTTTTTATCCTCTCCTATCTCCTAATCCCACCCTCCCTGAACCATGTTTGTGCTGCCAACATATTTTCCCCGCTAACAGTCTGTCAAAAAGCTAAAGTATTGTAATGAAATCCTGGAGATCTAGACACCTTTCCACAGCCCCCTGGTCCATTCCCCCAGGTATGATTGCCTGACAGCTGAGTTGACGAGAGAGCAGGAACGGCCGCCTTTGAAACCCTTTATCAAACCATCAACCCACCACCTACTGCCTCTTGGTTTTTATTTGGTCAGTGGGGTTTTGAGTCCCACCCTCCACCTTCTGTCTTGGTTTCCATCTCGTATTAACCAATCAATGATTAATTAAGTATTTTTCTCTTCTTGTTGAAGACTGTTTTACTGAATCTTAGGAAGTCTCAGAGTCGAGGTTTTTAATACTTTATCTGAATCCTCCTGCCTGCCTCTAAGAGTCGAGGTTTCAAGACTGATCTGAATCCTGCTGGGTCGTCCTCAGAGTCGAGGTTTAAAGACTGATCTGAATCCTGCTGGGTCGTCTCAGAGCTTCCAGGTTTAAGACTGATCTGAATCCTCACAATGCCTTGCAAGTCGAGGTTTTAAGACTGATCAGAACCCTGCTGGTGTCTCAAGTCCGAGGTTTTAAGACTGATCAGAACCCTGCTGGAGTGGGTCTCAGAGTCGAGGTTTTAAGACTATGAGAGTCAGAATCCCCTCATCACACCAACCCGACTCTATATTTAGAGATGGAACCATCCGAAACACACACAAACACATTTAGATTTAAACAACAATATCTAAAACCATGGTGTGAAACTGTCAACTCCATTCCCTTGACATAATAAGAGATAGGATATGACTTTTGGATCCAAATATGTTTCTTTAATGAGGTTTTAGAGTCATGAAGCAACTGAGGACAGGGCCTGAAATGAACACCAGCCACCAGGCACCAGGCACCAGCCACCAGGCACCAGGCACCAGCCACCAGCCACCACCAGCCACCAGCCACCAGCCACCACCAGCCACCAGCCACCAGGCACCAGCCACCACCAGTCACCAGGCACCAGCCACCAGTCACCAGGCACCAGCCACCAGGCACCAGCCACCAGGCACCAGCCACCAGGCACCAGCCACCAGGCACCAGCCACCAGGCACCAGCCACCAGGCACCAGGCACCAGGCACCAGCCACCACCAGACACCAGACACCAGCCACCAGGCACCAGCCACCACCAGACACCAGCCACCAGCCACCAGGCACCAGCCACCAGGCACCAGGCACCAGCCACCACCAGCCACCAGGCACCAGCCACCAGGCACCAGCCACCACCAGACACCAGCCACCAGCCACAGCCTATCAGCCACCACCAGCCATCAGGCACCAGCCACCACCAGCCACCCAGCCACCTGGCACCAGCCACCAGAGGGCACCACCAGCCACCAGCCACCAGTGCCAGCCACCACCAGCCACCAGCCACCAGCCAAATGTGTGGATTTTGGCAATGTGACGGTAAATATGTTTGCTTCATCAGTCACATTGGCGGGGTGGTCAGGGGGTCGGGGTCAGCATTCCACTCGCATTTGCAAATTAAAATAAAAGTTAAAAGTCAAGTATGAGCACATTTATGGCAAAAATAAACTGTATAGCCGTTTTCTAAATGATTTCTGACATTTTTTTGTTCATAGCTGGTAATCGCAAAACAAAGAATTAGGAAAACCTTAAAGCCCTCCTGTTACATCAACCCTGCCTGGTTTTGTGGACTACCGGGTGCCAGCAGCTGTGGAGTGAAGTGCTGAAAGACAGATTTTTTATAGAAGCGCCACTTGACAGGCAGAAACTGCTCTAATTTATTTGAAAGTGTTTATCTTGACTTGTTCACAAGCCGAGTTGTTTTTTCAATGTTTCAGTTGGTTTCAACTGCCGGCAAAGAGAAGTCAGCTACTAGTCAGGCATATTACCCATAACCTCCGTCCTTAAAGGGGCAGCTCAACATTTTGTCTGATCACTATAACACAAATACAATCCATGTCTCAATTGTCTCAAGGTTTATAATGTTCTTTAACCTGTCTTCTGTCTTCACTTAAACTGGTCAGTGTCTGTCATGGGAAAGAGCAGGGTGTCTTATGTTTTGTCCACTTCAGTGGGTATGGCTGCAACATCTGACCTTCAGTGGACCTGTGTTGGCTTGACTCTGGTAGCAGGTGTTCTTAATGTTTGCAACTTGATTAGTAACAGTCTGATTTAGTCTCCTTATGACACTTATAAATGAGGCCTAATTAAAACAATTCTCTGGTTCCCTTGTTGTTTGGACTGCCAAAATACCACTGTCTACATTACGGTGAGGTCAATGACTAATGGAGCTCATTGGAAAGCATAGCTGGAATGGGAGATTGAGGGGTATCCCCCAGCCAAGAGGAAGTCTGAATCCCACCTCACCACTTAGTGAGACTGAAATAGGACGAGGGGATGACAGAGAGCATGAGGGCGTCTTTAAAGATGTTCCAGGATGATTGATGGATGAGTTGTGTCTTAATGGATCTTTCTCGGGGGAGTCGAAAGGGCAGGAACAGGGCGGCCAACTATTGACGGACACCTTCTGGAAGCTGCCTGAAGTGGGTGGAGCTAGCTGAGCCTCGCCAAAAGGGATAGTCCCACTCCAGAATGAAACTCCCATTCATTTGGTGAGTCTATGTTCTATGAGTGGGTCAAATAACAATCGCCGCCATGATTGTAACTTCGAAGTGGTCCGTCTGCGAAATCAGGAAATCGTTTTTGTTGTGCCGCATCTTCACGATAAGGTTCTGTTCGCTGGAGAAAACGAACTGTTAAAACAACGACGCCCAGATCACCAAATCAGCCAATAGATAGTATGACATACTGGTTTTAGGACCCATCCGTCGGTCTATATCGTCACTCAGATGTTCTCTTCACACAAATTATTCAACTTGGTTTTTCCTCCAACTGCTTCTCTGCCGCAGTGCCACTTTCTCTTCTCCCCACTCTGCCCTGTGTTTGAGGTCAAAAGGGGCCGTTGTCGCCGTAGCAACGTCAGAGCCCCAAGCACACTGCAAAGCAGAGGTCGCCGTGTAGCAACGTCAGAGCCCACACCACTGCACACAACACACACGCACACTGCAAAGCAGAGGTCGCCGTAGCAACGTCAGAGCCCACACGCACACTGCAAAGCAGAGGTCGCCAGTAGCAACGTCAGAGCCCACACACACACTGCAAAGCAGACGCCGCGTAGTAACATCAGAGCCCACACACCGCAAAGCAGACGCCGCCAGAACAACTCAAGAGCCCACACGCACTGCAAAGCAGACGTCGCCGAGCAACGCCAGAGCCCACACACTGCAAAGCAGACGTCGCCGTACAACGTCAGAGCCCACACACTGCAAAGCAGATGTCGCCGTAGCAACGTCAGAGCCCACACTCTGCAAAGCAGACGTCGCCGTGCAATGTAAGAGCCCACACACTCTGCAAAGCAGACGCGCCAGAGCAACGCCAGAGCCCACACACTCTGCAAAGCAGACGTCGCCGTAGCAACGCCAGAGCCCACACACTTGCAAAGCAGACGCCGCCAGCAACGCCAGAGCCCACACACTCTGCAAAGCAGACGTCTGCCAGAATAACGCCAGAGCCCCACACACACTGCAAAGCAGACGCCGCCAGAGCAACGCCAGAGCCCCACACTGCAAAGCAGACACGCAGCAACGCCAGAGCCGACACACACACCAAAAAGCAGACGCCGCCAAAGCAACGCCAGAGCCCACACACTGCAAAGCAGACATCGCCGTAGCAACGCCAGAGCCACACACTCTGCAAAGCAGAGGTCGCCAACAACGTCAGAGCCCACACGCATACTGCAAAGCAGAGGTCGCCGTAACGCCAGAGCCACACACACACTGCAAAGCAGACGTCGCCGTAGCAACATCAGAGCCCACACACCCCACTGTAAAGCAGACGCCGCCGTATCAACATCAGGAGCCCACACGCACTGCAAAGCAGACGTCGCCAACGTCAGAGCCCACACACAGCCAGAGCCCACACACTGCAAAGCAGATGTCGCCGTAGCAACGTCAGAGCCCACACACTCTGCAAAGCAGACGTCGCCGTAGCAATGTAAGAGCCCACACACTCTGCAAAGCAGACGTCGCCCGCAAACGTCAGAGCCCACACACTCTGCAAAGCAGACGCCGCCGTAGCAACGTCAGAGCCCAGCACTCTTCTGCAAAGCAGACGTCGCCATAGCAACGTCAGAGCCCACACACTCTGCAAAGCAGACGCCGCCGTAACAACGTCAGAGCCCACACACACTGTAAAGCAGACGCCGCCGCAGCAACGTCAGAGCCCACACACACTGCAAAGCAGACATCGCCGAGCAACGTCCAGAGCCCACACACACTGCAAAGCAGACGCCGCCAAAGCAACGTCAGAGCCCACACACACTGCAAAGCAGACATCGCCCGTAGCAACGTCAGAGCCCACACTCTGCAAAGCAGACGCCGCCGTAGCAACGCAGAGCCCACACACACACTGCAAAGCAGAGGTCGCCAGCAACGTCAGAGCCCACACGCACACTGCAAAGCAGAGGTCGCCGTAGCAACGTCAGAGCCCCACACACACTGCAAAGCAGACGTCGCCGTAGCAACATCAGAGCCCACACACACTGCAAAGCAGACGCCGCCGTAATAACGCCAGAGCCCACACGCACTGCAAAGCAGACGTCGCCAGTAGCAACGCCAGAGCCCACACACACTGCAAAGCAGACGTCGCCGTAGCAACGCCAGAGCCCACACACTGCAAAGCAGATGTCGCCGTAGCAACGCCAGAGCCCACACACTCTGCAAAGCAGACGCCGCCGTAGCAATGTAAGAGCCCACACACTCTGCAAAGCAGACGCCGCCGTAGCAACGTCAGAGCCCACACACTCTGCAAAGCAGACGCCGCCAGTAGCAACGCCAGAGCCCACACACTCTGCAAAGCAGACGCCGCCATAGCAACGCCAGAGCCCACACACTCTGCAGCAGACGCCGCGAATAACGCCAGAGCCCACACACTGCAAAGCAGACGCCGCCGTAGCAACGTCAGAGCCCACACACACTGCAAAGCAGACATCGCCGTAGCAACGTCAGAGCCCACACACACTGCAAAGCAGACGTCGCCAAAGCAACGTCAGAGCCCACACACACTGCAAAGCAGACATCGCCGTAGCAACGTCAGAGCCCACACACTCTGCAAAGCAGAGGTCGCCGTAGCAACGTCAGAGCCCACACGCACACTGCAAAGCAGAGGTCGCCGTAGCAACGTCAGAGCCCACACACACACTGCAAAGCAGACGTCGCCGTAGCAACATCAGAGCCCACACACACTGCAAAGCAGACGCCGCCGAACAACATCAGAGCCCACACGCACTGCAAAGCAGACGTCGCCGTAGCAACGTCAGAGCCCACACACACTGCAAAGCAGACGTCGCCGTAGCAACGTCAGAGCCCACACACTGCAAAGCAGATGTCGCCGTAGCAACGTCAGAGCCCACACACTCTGCAAAGCAGACGTCGCCGTAGCAATGTAAGAGCCCACACACTCTGCAAAGCAGACGTCGCCGTAGCAACGTCAGAGCCCACACACTCTGCAAAGCAGACGCCGCCGTAGCAACGCCAGAGCCCACACACTCTGCAAAGCAGACGTCGCCATAGCAACGTCCAGAGCCCACACACTCTGCAAAGCAGACGCCGCCGTAACAACGCCAGAGCCCACACACACTGCAAAGCAGACGTCGCCGTAGCAACGCCAGAGCCCACACACACTGCAAAGCAGACATCGCCAGCAACGCCAGAGCCCACACACACTGTAAAGCAGACGCCGCCAAAGCAACGTCCAGAGCCCACACACACTGCAAAGCAGACATCGCCGAAGCAACGCCAGAGCCCACACACTCTGCAAAGCAGACGCCGCCAGTAGCAACGCCAGAGCCCACACACTCTGCAAAGCAGACGTCGCCGTAGCAACGCCAGAGCCCACACACTCTGCAAAACAGACGTCGCCGTAGCAACGCCAGAGCCCACACACTCTGCAAAACAGACGTCGCCGTAGCAACGCCAGAGCCCACACACACACTGCAAAGCAGACGCCGCCAGAGCAACGCCAGAGCCCACACACACTGCAAAGCAGACGTCCGCCGTAACAACATCAGAGCCCACACGCACTGCAAAGCAGACGCCGCCGTAAAACGCCAGAGCCCACACACACTGCAAAGCAGACGTCGCCGTAGCAACACTTTGCAAAGCAGACGATCTGCATATTGAACACCGGTGAGATTGTAGACTCCTTAAATTGATCGTTCCGTTTGTTTAGGAGATTTGACAGCTAGCTAGCTGCTTCACGTGCTGACATCACCCGTGGTATTATTGTGTGAAAGGTACGTTTGCTAGCCCAGAGAGATAGCAAAGCATTGTGGGTTTTGTAGTTGACTGGAGCTACAACAGATGTCCACAAGGAGTTTCACATGTTGCTACCAACCTTATTAAAGTGACAACATGAAACATGTTATATGAGTTGTATTTAACACTGTACATATTAAATGGTGTATTAAGTGACAACATGAAACATGTTATATGAGTTGTATTTAACACTGTAAATATTAAATGGTGTATTAAGTGACAACATGAAACATGTTATATGAGTTGTATTTATTAACACTGTAAATATTAAATGGTGTATTAAGTGACAACATGAAACATGTTATATGAGTTGTATTTAACACTGTACATATTAAATGGTGCATTAAAGTGTCCCTGTAACCTTTTACTATGTGGCTACTGTGAGACCAAACGTCTTTTACTATGTGGCTACTGTGAGACCAAACGTCTTTTACTATGTGGCTACTGTGAGACCAAACGCCTTTTACTATGTGGCTACTGTGAGACCAAACGCCTTTTACTATGTGGCTACTGTGAGACCAAACGCCTTTTTACTATGTGGCTACTGTGAGACCAAACGCCTTTTACTATGTGGCTACTGTGAGACCAAACGCCTCTTTACTATGTGGCTACTGTGAGACCAAACGTCTTTTACTATGTGGCTACTGTGAGACCAAACGCCTTTTACTATGTGGCTACTGTGAGACCAAACGCCTTTACTATGTGGCTACTGTGAGACCAAACGCCTTTTACTATGTGGCTACTGTGAGACCAAACGCCTTTTTACTATGTGGCTACTGTGAGACCAAACGCCTTTTACTATGTGGCTACTGTTAGACCAAACGCTTTTACTATGTGGCTACTGTGAGACCAAACGCCTTTTACTATGTGGCTACTGTGAGACCAAACGCCTTTTTACTATGTGGCTACTGTGAGACCAAACGTCTTTTACTATGTGGCTACTGTGAGACCAGACGCCTTTTACTATGTGGCTACTGTGAGACCAAACGCCTTTTACTATGTGGCTACTGTGAGACCAGACGTCTTTTACTATGTGGCTACTGTGAGACCAAACGCCTTTTACTATGTGGCTACTGTGAGACCAAACGTCTTTTACTATGTGGCTACTGTGAGACCAAACGTCTTTTACTATGTGGCTACTGTGAGACCAAACGTCTTTTACTATGTGGCTACTGTGAGACCAAACGTCTTTTACTATGTGGCTACTGTGAGACCAAACGTCTTTTACTATGTGGCTACTGTGAGACCAAACGTCTTTTACTATGTGGCTACTGTGAGACCAAACGTCTTTTACTATGTGGCTACTGTGAGACCAAACGTCCTTTACTATGTGGCTACTGTGAGACCAAACGTCTTTTTTACTATGTGGCTACTGTGAGACCAAACGTCTTTTACTATGTGGCTACTGTGAGACCAAACGCCTTTTACTATGTGGCTACTGTGAGACCAAACGTCTTTTACTATGTGGCTACTGTGAGACCAAACGCCTTTTTACTATGTGGCTACTGTGAGACCAGACGTCTTTTTACTATGTGGCTACTGTGAGACCAGACGCCTTTTACTATGTGGCTACTGTGAGACCAGACGCCTTTTACTATGTGGCTACTGTGAGACCAAACGCCTTTTACTATGTGGCTACTGTGAGACCAAACGCCTTTTACTATGTGGCTACTGTGAGACCAAACGTCTTTTTACTATGTGGCTACTGTGAGACCAAACGTCTTTTACTATGTGGCTACTGTGAGACCAAACGTCTTTTACTATGTGGCTACTGTGAGACCAAACGTCTTTTACTATGTGGCTACTGTGAGACCAAACGCCTTTACTATGTGGCTACTGTGAGACCAAACGTCTTTTACTATGTGGCTACTGTGAGACCAAACGCTTTACTATGTGGCTACTGTGAGACCAAACGCCTTTTACTATGTGGCTACTGTGAGACCAAACGTCTTTTACTATGTGGCTACTGTGAGACCAAACGTCTTTTACTATGTGGCTACTGTGAGACCAAACGCCTTTTACTATGTGGCTACTGTGAGACCAAACGTCTTTTACTATGTGGCTACTGTGAGACCAAACGTCTTTTACTATGTGGCTACTGTGAGACCAAACGTCTTTTACTATGTGGCTACTGTGAGACCAAACGTCTTTTACTATGTGGCTACTGTGAGACCAAACGTCTTTTTACTATGTGGCTACTGTGAGACCAAACGTCTTTTACTATGTGGCTACTGTGAGACCAAACGTCTTTTACTATGTGGCTACTGTGAGACCAAACGTCTTTTACAATGTGGCTACTGTGAGACCAGACGTCTTTTACTATGTGGCTACTGTGAGACCAGACGTCTTTTACTATGTGGCTACTGTGAGACCAAACGTCTTTTACTATGTGGCTACTGTGAGACCAAACGTCTTTTACTATGTGGCTACTGTGAGACCAAACGTCTTTTACTATGTGGCTACTGTGAGACCAAACGTCTTTTACTATGTGGCTACTGTGAGACCAAACGTCAACTTAAGACAAAGATATGTGAGCATAGGAGCACCATTCACAACCACGATGAAAAAATCACCTGTTGCCAGGCATTTCAACAGCCATAATCATGATGGAAAATCACCTGTTGCCAGGCATTTCAACAGTCATAATCATGATGGAAAATCACCTGTTGCCAGGCATTTCAACAGCCATAATCATGATGGAAAATCACCTGTTGCTACAGCCATAATCATGATGGAAAATCACCTGTTGCCAGGCATTTAAATAGACATAGTCATGATGAAAAATCACCTGTTGCCAGGCATTTAAATAGACATAGTCATGATGAAAAATCACCTGTTGCCAGGCATTTCAACAGTCATAGTCATGATGGAAAATCACCTGTTGCCAGGCATTTCTACAGTCATAATCATGATGGAAAATCACCTGTTGCCAGGCATTTCAACAGCCATAATCATGATGGAAAATCACCTGTTGCCAGGCATTTCAACAGTCATAATCATGATGGAAAATCACCTGTTGCCAGGCACTTCAACAGTCATAATCATGATGAAAAATCACCTGTTGCCAGGCATTTCTACAGCCATAATCATGAACTAAGTACCTTACTTCATACGGCCGTTGAATTGGTGAAGGCGCCACCTAGTGGAGGACATGGGGATAAATTACTTCTCCATGGAGAGACACACATTGGTTAGATCGCTTGATCACTCTAGCAGTTCTCAATGAGGAATGGTCTTTTTCTAGTATGTTCTAAATAGACCAAAAATGTAGGTAATGACATCATAATGACCGGTAATGACATCATAATGACAGGGAATGACATCATAATGACAGGGAATGACATCATAATGACCAGTAGAATTTCTAAGCAAACAGCTGGAGGCAGGGCTTTCTCCTATAGAGCTCCATTTTTATGGAACGGTCTGCCTACCCATGTCAGAGACGCAAACTCGGTCTCAACCTTTAAGTCTTTACTGAAGACTCATCTCTTCAGTGGGTCATATGATTGAGTGTAGTCTGGCCCAGGAGTGGGAAGGTGAACGGAAAGGCTCTGGAGCAACGAACCGCCCTTGCTGTCTCTGCCTGGCCGATTCCCCTCTTTCCACTGGGATTCTCTGCCTCTACCCTGTTACGGGGGCTGAGTCACTGGCTTACTGGGGCTCTCTCATGCCGTCCCTGGGGGTGCGTCACCTGGGTGGGTTGATTCACTGTTGTGGTCGGCCTGTCTGGGTGGCGCCCCTTGGGTTGTGCCGTGGCGGAGATCTTTGTGGGCTATACTCGGCCTTGTCTCAGGATGGTAAGTTGGTGGTTGAAGATATCCCTCTAGTGGTGTGGGGGCTGTGCTTTGGCAAAGTGGGTGGGGTTATATCCTTCCTGTTTGGCCCTGTCCGGGGGTTTCCTCGGATGGGGCCACAGTGTCTCCTGACCCCTCCTGTCTCAGCCTCCAGTATTTATGCTGCATTAGTTTATGTGTCGGGGGCTAGGGGTCAGTTTGTTATATCTGGAGTACTTCTCCTGTCCTATTCGGTGTCCTGTGTGAATCTAAGTGTGCGTTCTCTAATTCTCTCCTTCTCTCTTTCTCTCTCTCTCGGAGGACCTGAGCCCTAGGACCGTGCCCCAGGACTACCTGACATGATGACTCCTTGCTGTCCCCAGTCCACCTGACTGTGCTGCTGCTCCAGTTTCAACTGTTCTGCCTTATTATTATTCGACCATGCTGGTCATTTATGAACATTTGAACATCTTGGTCATGTTCTGTTATAATCTCTACCCGGCACAGCCAGAAGGGGACTGGCCACCCCACATAGCCTGGTTCCTCTCTAGGTTTCTTCCTAGGTTTTGGCCTTTCTAGGGAGTTTTTCCTAGCCACCGTGCTTTTACACCTGCATTGTTTGCTGTTTGGGGTTTTAGGCTGGGTTTCTGTACAGCACTTTGAGATATCAGCTGATGTACGAAGGGCTATATAAATAAATTTGATTTGATTTGATTTGACCAGTAATGACATCATAATGACCGGTAATGACATCATAATGACCGGTAATGACATCATAATGACCAGTAATGTCATCATAATGACAGGGAATGACATCATAATGACCAGTAATGACATCATAATGACCGGTAATGACATCATAATGACCGATAATGACATCATAATGACAGGGAATGACATCATAATGACAGGGAATGACATCCCTGTCAATTACGTTCCGGCGCCGACAGAGATGGCCACCTCGCATGCGTTCTAGGAAACTATGCAGTTTTTTGTTTTTTTACGTGTTATTTCTTACATTAGTACCCCAGGTCATCTTAGGTTTCATTACATACAGTCGAGAAGAACTACTGAATATAAGATCAGCGTCAACTCACCATCAGTGCGACCAAGAATATGATTTTCGCGACGCGGATCCTGTGTTCTGCCTTTCAAACAGGACAACGGAATGGATCCCATGCAGCGACCCAAAAAAACGACTCAGAAAAAGAGGGAAACGAGGCGGTCTTCTGGTCAGACTCCGGAGACGGGCACATCGTGCACCACTCCCTAGCATTCTTCTCGCCAATGTCCAGTCTCTTGACAACAAGGTTGATGAAATCCGAGCAAGGGCAGCATTCCAGAGGGACATCAGAGACTGTAACGTTCTTTGCTTCACGGAAACATGGCTCACTGGAGAGACGCTATCGGAGGCGGTGCAGCCAGCGGGTTTCTCCACGCATCGCGCCGACAGAAACAAACATCTTTCTGGTAAGAAGAGGGGCGTATGCCTCATGACTAACGAGACATGGTGTGATGAAAGAAACATACAGGAACTCAAATCCTTCTGTTCACCTGATTTAGAATTCCTCACAATCAAATGTCGACCACATTATCTACCAAGAGAATTCTCTTCGATTATAATCACAGCCGTATATATCCCCCCCCCCAAGCAGACACATCGATGGCTCTGAACGAACTTTATTTGACTCTTTGCAAACTGGAATCCATTTATCCGGAGGCTGCATTCATTGTAGCTGGGGATTTTAACAAGGCTGATCTGAAAAACAAGACTCCTAAATTTTATCAGCATATCGATTGCGCAACCAGGGGTGGAAAAACCTTGGATCATTGTTACTCTAACTTCCGTACGCATATAAGGCCCTGCCCCGCCCCCTTTCGAAAAGCTGACCACGACTCCATTTTGTTGATCCCTGCCTACAGACAGAAACTAAAAAAAAGAAGCTCCCACTCTGAGGTCTGTCCAACGCTGGTCCGACCAAGCTGACTCCACACTCCAAGAGCTTCCATCACGTGGACTGGGATATGTTTCGTATTCGTCAGATAACAATATTGACGAATCACGCTGATTCGGTGTGCGAGTTCATTAGAACGTCGTTGAAGATGTCGTTCCCATAGCAACGATTAAAAACATTCCCTAACCAGAAACCGTGGATTGATGGCAGCATTCGCGTGAAACTGAAAGCGCGAACCACTGCTTTTAATCAGGGCAAGGTGACTGGTAACATGACCGAATACAAACATTGCAGCTATTCCCTCCGCAAGGCTATCAAACAAGCTAAGCGTCAGTACAGAGACAAAGTAGAATCTCAATTCAACGGCTCAGACACAAGAGGCATGTGGCAGGGTCTACAGTCAATCACGGACTACAAGAAGAAAACCAGCCCAGTCACGGACCAGGATGTCTTGCTCCCAGGCAGACTAAATAACTTTTTTGCCCTCTTTGAGGACAATACAGTGCCACTGACACGGCCTGCAACGAAAACATGCGGACTCTCCTTCACTGCAGCCGAGGTGAGTAAGACATTTAAACGTGTTAACCCTCGCAAGGCTGCAGGCCCAGACGGCATCCCCAGCCGCGCCCTCAGAGCATGCGCAGACCAGCTGGCCGGTGTGTTTACGGACATATTCAATCAATCCCTATACCAGTCTGCTGTTCCCACATGCTTCAAGAGGGCCACCATTGTTCCTGTTCCCAAGAAAGCTAAGGTAACCGAGCTAAACGACTACCGCCCCGTAGCACTCACTTCCGTCATCATGAAGTGCTTTGAGAGACTAGTCAAGGACCATATCACCTCCACCCTACCTGACACCCTAGTCCCACTCCAATTTGCTTACCGCCCAAATAGGTCCACAGACGATGCAATCTCAACCCCACTGCCCTAACCCATCTGGACAAGAGGAATACCTATGTGAGAATGCTGTTCATCGACTACAGCTCGGCATTCAACACCATAGTACCCTCCAAGCTCGTCATCAAGCTCGAGACCCTGGGTCTCGACCCCCCCCTGTGCAACTGGGTACTGGACTTCCTGACGGGCCGCCCCCAGGTGGTGAGGGTAGGCAACAACATCTCCACCCCGCTGATCCTCAACACTGGGGCCCCACAAGAGTGCGTTCTGAGCCCTCTCCTGTACTCCCTGTTCACCCACGACTGCGTGGCCACGCACGCCTCCAACTCAATCATCAAGTTTGCGGACGACACAACAGTGGTAGGCTTGATTACCAACAACGACGAGACGGCCTACAGGGAGGAGGTGAGGGCCCTCGGAGTGTGGTGTCAGGAAAATAACCTCACACTCAACGTCAACAAAACTAAGGAGATGATTGTGGACTTCAGGAAACAGCAGAGGGAACACCCCCCTATCCACATCGATGGAACAGTAGTGGAGAGGGTAGCAAGTTTTAAGTTCCTCGGCATACACATCACAGACAAACTGAATTGGTCCACTCACACAGACAGCATCGTGAAGAAGGCGCAGCAGCGCCTCTTCAACCTCAGGAGGCTGAAGAAATTCGGCTTGCATCCTTATGTAATACATGTATCACTAGCCACTTTAAACAATGCTACCTTATATAATGTTACTTACCCTACATTATTCATCTCATATGCATACGTATATACTGTACCCTATATCATCGACTGCATCCTTATGTAATACATGTATCACTAGCCACTTTAACTATGCCACTTTGTTTACATACTCATCTCATGTGTATATACTGCACTCGATACCATCTACTGTATCTTGCCTATGCTGCTCTGTACCATCACTCATTCATATATCCTTATGTACATATTCTTTATCCCCTTACACTGTGTATAAGACAGTAGTTTTGGAATTGTTAGTTAGATGACTTGTTGGTTATTACTGCATTGTCGGAACTAGAAGCACAAGCATTTCGCGACACTCGCATTAACATCTGCCAACCATGTGTATGTGACAAATAACATTTGATTTGATTTGATTTTCATAATGACCGGTAATGACATCATAATGACAGGGAATGACATCATAATGACCGGTAATGACATCATAATGACAGGGAATGACATCATAATGACCAGTAATGACATCATAATGACCGGTAATGACATCATAATGACATCATAATGACCAGTAATGACATCACAATGACCGGTAATGACATCATAATGACCGGTAATGACATCAATGACATCATAATGACCGATGAATCATAATGACATCATCAAATGACAGGAAATGACGGAATGACGTCATAATGTAATTGTATTGTGTCTTTATTTGATTGTCATGTTTCCCCACACAGCTTCCTCTGCTGGGATCTCTGGATCTGGATTGGATACTGACTTGGAATTTAGAATGATGCTCGTCTGTGAGGTTTTGTTGTTGTGAGATTGATTACCATTGCCTCGCACGCTGAAAAAGGGCTCATACCCCAAACGTTTGTTCGGCAATAAAAATATGTCAATGTATGGTTATTTACCGGAGAGCTGTCCAATTTCTGTTCTTTGAACCACACACCTTGTAGAATCCATGCCCAGAAGAATTCAGGCTGTTCTGGGGGCAAAGGGAGTTCCGACCCAGTACTAGATGGGTGTACCTAATAAACTGGCCACTGAGTGTCTGTTTTCCATAAGAGTTGTGTGAAGTTGGTAGGATCTTATTCACAATGATTCACAGCTGTAATGGCTGCCGAAGGTGCTTCCACCAAACATTGACTCTGGGCAGGGGGGGGGGGGGGGGTGAAGACATGTTTTATTTAATTAAACAACATTTTCTATCATTTTTATTTTACTTTTGAAGATGTGCAGTTGGTTGTGTAGATTGGTAGGAAAGAAATTCAATGTAATAAGTGTTTTGATATGTTCAGGGCAGCAAAAAGTGAATGTGTAGATTTTTACTAGAAACTTTATATATCCATAACAAATTATATTTGAATACAGAATGGAACAAGACAACAAAGTACAAACATTTATAATATTATCAATACAAACTACATGTAACAACTACGTAAACAATAAAGCACTAGATATAGCAGGTAAGTATTGAGTAGAACATCAAACATCAACAAATGACATCATCAGTAGTCCATCAACGTCCGTTATCATTAGCCAAGATGGCCGCCTTCTGTCTTCAAGCATTTCTCAGAGGAAGAAGGGACAGGAAGTCTTGGTTACATTTGGCATAGTCTGCAGGATGTTACCTATTCCTTTGTCTTCCCTAATCCCTACCTTTTACACATAATGGGCATAAATCTCTCCCATCTCAGCCAGCAGGGTGGTGTAGAATGTGTTCCTCTGTCTCTCTGCATGTGGCCTTGTAGATCTTAACCTCTCCCATCTCAGCCAGCAGGGTGGTGTTGAAGGTGTTCTTGAAGTCCTCAGTGAATACCAGGTCTGTGGGAAAACGGACCTTGTTGGCCCAGATCAGAGTGGTTCCTAAGGGAAATCAAATGAGTTGTTTAAGGCTTTCATGTCTTACGTTCGGGGATTTGTTGTACTTTAAACTGTTCAATGAATCTATCAATGAATCAAGTGTTCATCCAACAAATCAACCAAACAACCAACCAACCAATCAACAAATCAATAATTGAACAAATCAACCAATCAATCAATAAACCAATCAATAATTTAACAAATCAACCAATCAATCAATAAACCAATCAATAATTTAACAAATTAACCAATCAAACAATCAACAAATCAATAATTGAACAAATCAAACAATCAATCAATAAACTAATCAATAATTTAACCAATCAGTCAATCAATCAACTAATCAGTCAATCAATCAACCTGACGGCAGAAGTATCTCATGGTGAACAGCAGCTCTTCCAGGTAGTCATGGTGATACACCACGTCAGCCGCCAGCACGTAGTCATAGCGATAGACAGATCTGGGGTAGATGCGTTCCACGTCAGGACCCCAGACAGAGCTGCAGCTTGGGGAGTGTTCCTCCAACGTCCTCTTGTGTTACGGAGCAGGTTGGCTCTCAGGTTACCTATGATCTCTGGTAGGTCTGTAGCTGTGACCAGGCACCTGGGGACAGGAAGCACTCTGTTATTCAACTAACAGACACACAGGTGGCCAGTACCAAACAAACCCCTAGCCTCTAGTCGTCTAGTGCCTAGGACACCATGCAGATCTGAAAAGATTGGATAGGTGTAAGTGGTATAGAATGCTAGGACCTCATCCACCTTGCTAGGCCCTCCTCCACCTTGATAGGATCTCCTCCCCCTTGACAGGACCTCCTCCACCTTGATAGGACCTCCTCCCCCTTGCTAGGACCTCCTCCACCTAGCTAGGGCCTCCTCCCCCTTGCTAGGACCTCCTCCACCTAGCTAGGACCTCCTCCCCCTTGCTAGGACCTCCTCCACCTTGCTAGGACCTCCTCCACCTTGATATGACCTCCTCCCCCTTGCTAGGACCTCCTCCACCTTGATATGACCTCCTCCCCCTTGCTAGGGCCTCCTCCCCCTTGCTAGGCCTCCTCCCACTTGCTAGACCTCCTCCCCATGCGAGGACCTCCTCCACCTAGCTAGGGCCTCCTCCCCCTGCTAGGGCCTCCTCCCCTTGCTAGACCTCCACCTAGCTAGGACCTCCTCCACCTTGCTAGGACCTCCTCCCCTGATAGGACCTCCTCCACCTAGCTAGGACCTCCTCCCCCTTGCTAGGACCTCCTCCACCTTGATAGGACCTCCTCCACCTTGATAGGACCTCCTCCACCTTGATAGGACCTCCTCCCCCTTGATAGGACCTCCACCTAGCCAGGACCTCCTCCCCTTGCTAGGACCTCCTCCACCTTGATAGGACCTCCTCCCCCTTGATAGACCTCCTCCACCTTGATAGGACCTCCTCCACCTTTATAGGACCTCCTCCACCTTGATAGGACCTCCTCCCCCTTGATAGGACCTCCTCCACCTAGCTAGGGCCTCCTCCCCCTTGCTAGGACCTCCTCCACCTAGCTAGGACCTCCTCCACCTTGATATGACCTCCTCCCCCTTGCTAGGACCTCCTCCACCTTGATATGACCTCCTCCCCCTTGCAAGGGCCTCCTCCCCCTTGCTAGGGCCTCCTCCCACTTGCTAGGACCTCCCCCTTGCGAGGACCTCCTCCACCTAGCTAGGGCCTCCTCCCCCTAGCTAGGGCCTCCTCCCCCTTGCTAGGACCTCCTCCACCTAGCTAGGACCTCCTCCACCTTGCTAGGACCTCCTCCACCTTGATCGGACCTCCTCCACCTTGATAGGACCTCCTCCACCTTGATAAGACCTCCTCCACCTTGATAGGACCTCCTCCCCCTTGATAGGACCTCCTCCACCTAGCTAGGGCCTCCTCCCCTTGCTAGGACCTCCTCCACCTTGATAGGACCTCCTCCACCTTGATAGGACCTCCTCCCCTTGCTAGGACCTCCTCCACCTAGCTAGGACCTCCTCCCCCTTGCTAGGACCTCCTCCACCTAGCTAGGACCTCCTCCCCTTGCTAGGACCTCCTCCACCTTGATAGGACCTCCTCCACCTTGATAGGACCTCCTCCCCTGATAGGACCTCCTCCACCTAGCTAGGACCTCCTCCCCTTGCTAGGACCTCCTCCACCTTGATAGGACCTCCTCCCCCTTGATAGACCTCCTCCACCTTGATAGGACCTCCTCCACCTTTATAGGACCTCCTCCACCTTGATAGGACCTCCTCCCCTTGATAGGACCTCCTCCACCTAGCTAGGGCCTCCTCCCCTTGCTAGGACCTCCTCCACCTAGCTAGGACCTCCTCCACCTTGATATGACCTCCTCCCCCTTGCTAGGACCTCCTCCACCTTGATATGACCTCCTCCCCTTGCAAGGGCCTCCTCCCCCTTGCTAGGGCCTCCTCCCACTTGCTAGACCTCCCCATGCGAGGACCTCCTCCACCTAGCTAGGGCCTCCTCCCCTAGCTAGGGCCTCCTCCCCTTGCTAGGACCTCCTCCACCTAGCTAGGACCTCCTCCACCTTGCTAGGACCTCCTCCACCCTGATCGGACCTCCTCCACCTTGATAGGACCTCCTCCACCTTGATAAGACCTCCTCCACCTTGATAGGACCTCCTCCCCTTGATAGGACCTCCTCCACCTAGCTAGGGCCTCCCTCCCCTTGCTAGGACCTCCTCCCACCTTGATAGGACCTCCTCCACCTTGATAGGACCTCCTCCCCCCTTGCTAGGACCTCCTCCACCTAGCTAGGACCTCCTCCCCCTTGCTAGGACCTCCTCCACCTAGCTAGGACCTCCTCCCCCTTGCTAGGACCTCCTCCACCTTGATAGGACCTCCTCCCCTTGATATGACCTCCTCCACCTAGCTAGGACCTCCTCCCCTTGATAGGACCTCCACCCAGCTAGGCCTCCTCCCCCATTGCTAGGACCTCCTCCACCTAGCTAGGACCTCCTCCACCTTGATAGGACCTCCTCCACCATGCTAGCCACCTTGGCCACCATCCACCTTGCTGGCCACCTAGGACCATGCATCCTCATCCACCTTGCTAGCCACCTGATAGGACCTCCTCCACCATTGCCACCTAGCCACCTTGGTAGGACCTCCTCCATCTTTGCTAGCCCCCTGACAGGACCTCCTCCCACCTTGCTAGCCACTTTGATAGGCTAGGTAGAAATGTTGCCATATTTCTTACACCTCTCCGATCTTCTCAGATGTACAATATGAGTACATTTAATGCCCAGACTCACCTAGGAGTGTGGCTACAATAGACACTAGGCCAGGACCTGCTCCTAGCTCCAGCACTGCCTTGTCCACCAGGTTCAACTGCTCAACGTTGGTCTCTAGGTAGTGACACAAAGCCAACGCCTGCAGGCAACCAGAGTTACTATAGAAACCATCATTACAGTTGTTAGAACTTCAACCATTGTTACTATAGAAACCATCATTACAGTTGATAGAACTTCATTAATCTTCATGAAACATTTAACCAATCATCATCCTCCATCCACACTGTGAAACATTTAACCAATCATCATCCTCCATCCACACTGTGAAACATTTAACCAATCATCATCCTCCATCCACACTTAATCAGCGTTATTCTGTGAGTTCATTGGACTTCAAAAGGAAAAGAATTTGAGCTACTTTGTTAAATTCTCGAAGTGAGTAACTTAATACCACATCCATCCGTACCATATTTCCCAGCATGCTCTACTGTAGGTTGATTTTTTAGAATTGTTGGTTTCAATACCTGTGTTTTTGCCTATACATTGATTGATTCATCTTATGCTATACAAACATAAATTACATAAATTTTTCTAAACTAATTAGAAGTTGGACTTATTGAACCTGTTACTGAGACGGCTGTTTGAGTTCATATGATTTAGGAAATCTGAAGAATGAATTTTCCCATCCTGGCAGTCATTCTTATGCAGGGAGATTAAAGGTTCCAACTTCAACCATAGTTACTATAGAAACCATCATTCTTATGCAGGGAGATTAATGGTTCCAACTTCAACCATTGTTACTATAGAAACCATCTTTATAGTTGTTAGAACTTCAACCATAGTTACTATAGAAAACATCATTATAGTTATTAGAACTTCAACCATAGTTACTATAGAAACCATCTTTATAGTTGTTAGAACTTCAACCATAGTTACTATAGAAACCATCATTCTTATGCAGGGAGATTAAAGTAAACCAGAAGTTTCAGACCACTGTGGTATCTCCCTCCTTACTTCCATCCTAATCGCCATCCTCCGCTATCATTGTTACCTATGAATGTCATGTTAAATAGTAGACTAACTCACTGCTATCATTGGTACCTATGAATGTCATGTTAAATAGTAGACTAACTCACTGCTATCATTGGTATCTATGAATGTCATGTTAAATAGTAGACTGACTCACTGCTATCATTGGTATCTATGAATGTCATGTTAAATAGTAGACTGACTCACTGCTATCATTATAGTAGACTGACTCACTGCTATCATTATAGTAGACTAACTCACTGCTATCATTGGTATCTATGAATGTCATGTTAAATAGTAGACTAACTCACTGCTATCATTATAGTAGACTAACTCACTGCTATCATTGGTATCTATGAATAACATGTTAAATATTAGACTAACTCACTGCTATCATTGGTATCTATGAATGTCATGTTAAATAGTAGACTAACTCATTGCTATCATTGGTATCTATGAATGACATGTTAAATAGTAGACTAACTCATTGCTATCATTATAGTAGACTAACTCACTGCTATCATTATAGTAGACTAACTCACTGCTATCATTGGTACCTATGAATGTCATGTTAAATAGTAGACTAACTCACCGCTGGCCAGATGACAGCACCGTAAGAGTCCAAGGCCTCAAAGATACTGATCTCCTTTCCTACGTAGCAAAACACCTCTTTACCAAACTTGGAGTAGGTAGTGGGGGCCCAGGCCTGCTCCTTCTGCTGCTGGGGTTCAGTCTCCTTGGCTTGGTCATCCGATTCCTCCTCACCGTCTATCACTGTTGTCTCGGTATCATCTTCCTCCTCTTCATCTTCCTCCTCTTCATCTTCCTCCTCATCTGACTCCTCATCATCATCGTTCTCGTCCTCCTCATTTTTCTTCTCGTCTTCCGTTTCCTTCTCTTCTTTCATGATCGCAGTCTTCTCCTCCTCTTGGTGTGATGTGCATAAAGGGTCCATAGAAACCTGATAAATTATAATGTTACTTCCTCTGCACTGATATATAGTGTCGTAGCTGATGTTGCGTAGCTGATGTTACGTTGATACCTTATCTTCTAATGGTACAGTCAGCCCTCTCTTCAGGCTCAGTCTCTCCCACTCTTTGTAATCACAGCCCTCTCTTCAGGCTCAGTCTCTCCCACTCTTTGTAATCACAGCCCTCTCTTCAGGCTCAGACTCTCCCACACTTTGTAAACACAATCCTCTCTTCAGGCTCAGTCTCTCCCACTCTTTGTAATCACAGCCTTCTCTTCAGGCTCAGTCTCTCCCACTCTTTGTAATCACAGCCCTCTCTTCAGGCTCAGTCTCTCCCACTCTTTGTAATCACAGCCCTCTCTTCAGGCTCAGTCTCTCCCACTCTTTGTAATCACAGCCCTCTCTTCAGGCTCAGTCTCTCCCACTCTTTGTAATCACAGCCCTCTCTTCAGGCTCAGACTCTCCCACTCTTTGTAATCACAGCCCTCTCTTCAGGCTCAGTCTCTCCCACTCTTTGTAATCACAGCCTTCTCTTCAGGCTCAGTCTCTCCCTCTTTGTAAACAGCCCTCTCTTCAGGCTCAGTCTCTCCCACTCTTTGTAATCACAGCCCTCTCTTCAGGCTCAGTCTCTCCCACTCTTTGTAATCACAGCCTTCTCTTCAGGCTCAGTCTCTCCCACACTTTGTAAACACAATCCTCTCTTCAGGCTCAGTCTCTCCCACTCTTTGTAATCACAGCCCTCTCTTCAGGCTCAGTCTCTCCCACTCTTTGTAATCACAGCCTTCTCTTCAGGCTCAGTCTCTCCCACTCTTTGTAAACACTGCCCTCTCTTCAGGCTCAGTCTCTCCCACTCTTTGTAAACACAGCGTCTCTTCAGGCTCAGTCTCTCCCACTCTTTGGAAACACAGCGTCTCTTCAGGCTCAGACTCTCCCACTCTTTGTAATCACAGCGTCCAACACTTGAGTTTTTATCTCCCCTCCCTAATTTCACCCCTGCCTTTCTTCACTCCTCCCTGTTACCCTGTTTGGTAACAACATATTTTTGCTGCTCAAGGCTACGCACTGTAATGACACCCTGACCCCCCTCTAGCCTCGACCATCCCCGTATGGACGGCCTCACAGAGAACTATGTTGCACTAAATGCACCGTCAACCAAATAATGGAACTAACATCTCACCCAAAATAACATCTCAGTCAATACACTCCTCATATTCTCATCTCAGTCAATACACTCCTCATATTCTCATCTCAGTCAATACACTCCTCATATTCTCATCTCAGTCATTACACTCCTCATATTCTCATCTCAGTCATTACACTCCTCATATTCTCATCTCAGTCAATACACTCCGCATATTCTCATCTCAGTCATTACACTCCTCATATTCTCATCTCAGTCAATACACTCCTCATATTCTCATCTCAGTCATTACACTCCTCATATTCTCATCTCAGTCAATACACTCCTCATATTCTCATCTCAGTCAATACACTCCTCATATTCTCATCTCAGTCATTACACTCCTCATATTCTCATCTCAGTCAATACACTCCTCATATTCTCATCTCAGTCAATACACTCCTCATATTCTCATCTCAGTCATTACACTCCTCATATTCTCATCTCAGTCATTACACTCCTCATATTCTCATCTCAGTCAATACACTCCTCATATTCTCATCTCAGTCAATACACTCCTCATATTCTCATCTCAGTCAATACACTCCTCATATTCTTTGATGCATTGAAAAATACAGTGTGAGTGGCTATTCAGGCTCTATTCTGGTTCTATTCTGGTTCTATTCAGGCTCTATTCTGGTTCTATTCTGGTTCTATTCAGGTTCTATTCAGGCTCTATTCTGGTTCTATTCTGGTTCTATTCAGGCTCTATTCTGGTTCTATTCTGGTTTGACTCTGGTATATCTGTAGCAGGTGTTCTTAATGTTTTGTCTACTCAGTGTATGTGGCTGTACAATCTGACCTGTGTTGGCTTGACTCTGGTATGTCTGGAGCAGGTTTAGTAACAGTCTTGACCTCTGGGTCTGATTTAGCCTCCTTGTAGGGACACTTAGAAATGAGGCTAATTAAAAACAGGGAGTTCTCTGGTTCCCGGGTTTGCGCCCGGCCCACCACAAGCGTCGCTAGTGCGCAATGGGACGAGGACATCCATACCGGACAAACCCTCCCCTAACCCGGACGGCGCTGGGCCAAACCCTCCCCTAACCCGGACGACGCTGGGCCAAACCCTCCCCTAACCCGGACGGCGCTGGGCCAAACCCTCCCCTAACCCGGACGGCGCTGGGCCAAACCCTCCCCTAACCCGGACGACGCTGGGCCAAACCCTCCCCTAACCCGGACGGTGCTGGGCCAAACCCTCCCCTAACCCGGACGGCGCTGGACCAAAGCCCTCCCCTAACCCGGACGACGCTGGGACAAACCCTCCCCTAACCCAGACGGCGCTGGGCCAAACCCTACCCTAACCCGGACGGGCGCTGGGCCATTTGTGCACCGCCCGATGGGTCTCCCGGTCGCGACCGGCTGCACCTGAACCTGGACTCCATAGCTTCACCAGAGGACAGGGTAACAGAAATAGGGCTGTCTGCTAGCTGATCTACCCTCATAGATCCACCAGAGGACAGGGGTAACAGAATAGGGCTGTCTGCTATCTGCTCTACCCTCATAGATCCACCAGAGGACAGGGGTAACAGAATAGGGCTGTCTGCTATCTGCTCTACCCTCATAGATCCACCAGAGGACAGGGGTAACAGAATAGGGCTGTCTGCTAGCTGCTCTACCCTCATAGATCCACCAGAGGACAGGGGTAACAGAATAGGGCTGTCTGCTATCTGATCTACCCTCATAGATCTGCCAGAGGACAGGGGTAACAGAATAGGGCTGTCTGCTAGCTGCTCTACCCTCATAGATCCACCAGAGGACAGGGTAACAGAATAGGGCTTTCTGCTGTGCAATCTCATATGTCAGACCCGGGCAGACCCCAAGACAGGTCATCAGGGGGTATTTGTAACTCTGACCTCCATTAAAAAACTGTTTTGATTTAGTCAGCGTTTGGCCTGGCTAAGAGAATTTGACCTGAATACGCCAGCTCTCGGGTTTCTGATATGACCGTTAAAGCCAAATCTAATCCATCCTGAAACCCTTTTGTCAGAGGTCCTTGGTATGCCCCTGCCTCTGCCCTACATAGCTCGGTATGAGGGGGTCTGATGAGGGGGACAGGGCCAAAGGAAATGGCTGGTCCACAGAGAGAGGGAGTGATGTCAGTGTCTGATTCTGTTGTTGTACTGTGACCTTTTTATACTGGTTTTGACTTGGTAACCAATAGCAAGCCATTTCTAGATTTAACCTATCATAGAGGGCAGAGGTTGCCGGAGGAACTGATTCAAATGGCAGCTTGGAGGCAACCCCCATACCACAGGGGAGTTGCACCAGCATGTTGTTTGATGTTTAGATTTTCTGACCAGGACATTATACACAGTATCTCTCTCTGTCATATATCTGGTTGGCTGTGACATTATACACAGTATCTCTCTCTCTGTCATATATCTGGTTGGCCCAGGACATTATACACAGTATCTCTCTCTCTGTCATATATCTGGTTGGTCACAGTACAACAATACTACTATCTGTCTCTCTCTGTCTCTAAGGACTAGATTCAATCAGATCTGGCAAGAAGTACAGGGGGGCGGGGGTGTATGTTTAGCTGTGGTAGGGGTCTGGTGTTGTAGTGTTATTCCAGGTATGTTTAGTTGTAGTAGGGGCCTGGTGTTGTAGTGTTATAGGGGGGTATGTTTAGTTGTGGTAGTAGGGGGCCTGGTGTTTAGTGTTATGGGGGTATGTTTAGTTGTGGTATCTGTTTGTAGTGTTATGGGGGTCTGGGTAGTATTATAGTATGTTTAGTTGTAGTAGGGGTCTGTATGTTGTAGTGTTATGGGGGGTATGTTTAGTTGTTATGGGGGTAAGAGAGCCTGTGTTGTAGTGTTATAGGGGTATGTTTAGTTGTTAGGGGGTCTGGTGTTGTAGTGTTATAGGGTATGTTTAGTTGTGGTAGGGGCCTAGTGTTGTAGTGTTATGGGGTATGTTTAGTTGTGGTAGGGGTCTGGTGTTGTAGTGTTATGGGGGTATGTTTAGTTGTTTGGTAGGGGCCTGGTGTTGTAGTGTTATGGGGGGGTATGTTTAGTTGTGGTAGATGTCCTGGTGTTGTAGTGTTATAGGGGGTATGTTTAGTTGTGGTAGGGGTCTGGTGTTTGTATTATAGTGTTATGAGGGGTCTGTAGGGGTATGTTTATAGTTGTGGTAGGGGTCTGGTGTTGTAGTGTTATGGGTATGTTTAGTTGTGGTAGGGGCCTGGTGTTGTAGTGTTATGGGGGGTATGTTTAGTTGTGGTAGGGGTCTGGTGTTGTAGTGTTATGGGGGTATGTTTAGTTGTGGTAGGGGTCTGGTGTTGTAGTGTTATGAAGTATGTTTAGTTGTGGTAGGGGTCTGGTGTTGTAGTGTTATGGGGGGGGGTATGTTTAGTTGTGGTAGGGGTCTGGTGTTTGTAGTGTTATAGAAGTATGTTTAGTTGTGGTAGGGGCCTGGTGTTGTAGTGTTATGGGGTATGTTTAGTTGTGGTAGGGGCCTGGTGTTGTAGTGTTATGGGAGGGTATGTTTAGTTGTGGTAGGGGGTCTGGTGTTGTAGTGTTATGGGGGGTATGTTTAGTTGTGGTAGGGGCCTGGTGTTGTAGTGTTATAGGGAGGTATGTTTAGTTGTGGTAGGGGTCTGGTGTTGTAGTGTTATGGGAAATTATGTTTAGTTGTGGTAGGGGTCTGGTGTTTGTAGTGTTATGAAGTATGTTTAGTTGTGGTAGGGTCTGGTGTTGTAGTGTTATGGGGGTATGTTTAGTTGTGGTAGGGGTCTGGTGTTGTAGTGTTATGGGGGGTATGTTTATATTTTAGTTATGGTAGGGGTCTGGTGTTTGTATGTTATGGGGTATGTTTAGTTTATAGGTAGGGGTCTGGTGTTGTAGTGTTATAGAAGTATGTTTAGTTGTGGTAGGGGTCTGGTGTTGTAGTGTTATGTGAAGTATGTTTAGTTGTGGTAGGGGTCTGGTGTTGTAGTGTTATGGGGGTATGTTTAGTTGTGGTAGGGGTCTGGTGTTGTAGTGTTATGGAAGTATGTTTAGTTGTGTAGGGGTCTGGTGTTGTAGTGTTATGGGGGTATGTTTAGTTGTGGTAGGGGGTCTGGTGTTGTAGTGTTATAGAAGTATGTTTAGTTGTGGTAGGGTCTGGTGTTGTAGTGTTATGGGGAGTATGTTTAGTTGTGGTAGGGGTCTGGTGTTGTAGTGTTATGGGGGGTATGTTTAGTTGTGGTAGGGGTCTGGTGTTGTAGTGTTATGGGGGGTATGTTTAGTTGTGGTAGGGGTCTGGTGTTGTAGTGTTATGGGGGGGGTATGTTTTAGTTGTGGTAGGGGTCTGGTATTTGTAGTGTTATGGGGGGTATGTTGAATTGTGGTAGAGGCCTGGTGTTGTAGTGTTATGGGGGTATGTTTAGTTGTGGTAGGGTCTGGTGTTGTAGTGTTATGAAGTATGTTTAATTAATGGTAGGGGTCTGGTGTTTGTAGTGTTATAGGGGGTATGTTTAGTTGTAGTAGGGGTCTGGTGTTTGTAGTGTTATGAAGTATGTTTAGTTGTGGTAGGGGGTCTGGTGTTGTAGTGTTATAGTTTAGTTGTAGGTAGGGGTCTGGTATTTTAGTAGTGTTATTTGGTATTATAGGTATGTTTAGTTGTGGTAGGGTCTGGTGTTGTAGTGTTATAGAAGTATATGTTTAGTTGTGGTAGAGTCTAGTATTGTAGTGTTATGGGGGTATGTTTAGTTGTGGTAGGGGGTCTGGTGTTGTAGTGTTATGGGTATGTTTAGTTGTGGTAGGGTCTGGTGTTGTAGTGTTATGGGGGTATGTTTAGTTGTGGTAGGGGTCTGGTGTTGTAGTGTTATGGGGGTATGTTTAGTTGTAGTAGGGGTCTGGTGTTGTAGTGTTATGGAAGTATGTTTAGTTGTGGTAGGGGGTCTGGTGTTTATAGTGTTATTTAGTTGGGGGGGTCTATGTTTGTTTATGGGTATATTTGGTTGTAGTAGGGTCTGGTGTTGTAGTGTTATGGGGTATGTTTAGTTGTGGTAGGGGTCTGGTGTTGTAGTGTTATGAAGGGGTATGTTTAGTTGTGGTAGGGGTCTGGTGTTGTAGTGTTATAGAAGTATGTTTAGTTGTGGTAGGGGCCTGGTGTTGTAGTGTTATGGGAAGTATGTTTAGTTGTGGTAGGGGTCTGGTGTTGTAGTGTTATAGGGGTATGTTTAGTTGTGGTAGGGGTCTGGTGTTGTAGTGTTATAGGGGGTATGTTTAGTTGTGGTAGGGGGTCTGGTGTTGTAGTGTTATAGAAGTATGTTTAGTTGTGGTAGGGGCCTGGTGTTGTAGTGTTATGGAGAGTATGTTTAGTTGTGGTAGGGGTCTGGTGTTGTAGTGTTATGGGGGTATGTTTAGTTGTGGTAGGTCTGGTGTTGTAGTGTTATGGGAGGGGGGTATGTTTTTAGTTGTGGTAGGGGTCTGGTGTTGTAGTGTTATGGGAGGTATGTTTAGTTGTGGTAGGGGTCTGGTGTTGTAGTGTTATGGGGGGTATGTTTAGTTGTGGTAGGGGTCTGGTGTTGTAGTGTTATGGGGGGTATGTTTAGTTGTGGTAGGGGTCTGGTGTTGTAGTGTTATGGGGGTATGTTTAGTTGTGGTAGGGGTCTGGTGTTGTAGTGTTATAGGGTATGTTTAGTTGTGGTAGGGGGTCTGGTGTTGTAGTGTTATGGGGGGTATGTTTAGTTGTGGGGGGTCTGGTGTTGTAGTGTTATGGGGGAGTATGTTTAGTTGTGGTAGGGGTCTGGTGTTTGTAGTGTTATGGGGTATTTATAGTTTAGTATGTGGTAGGGGTCTGTTTGTAGTATTATGGGAAGTATATGTTTAGTTGGTAGGGTCTGGTGTTGGTGTTGTGTTATGGGGGTATGTTTAGTTGTGGTAGGGGTCTGGTGTTGTAGTGTTATGGGGGTATGTTTAGTTGTTTAGTAGGGGTCTGGTGTTGTAGTGTTATTGTGGTAGGGGTCTGGTATGTTTAGTTGTTTTAGTTGTAGGGGTCTGGTGTTGTAGTGTTATGGGGGGTATGTTTAGTTGTGGTAGGGGTCTGGTGTTGTAGTGTTATAGGGGTATGTTTAGTTGTAGTAGGGGTCTGGTGTTGTAGTGTTATGGGGGGTATGTTTAGTTGTAGTAGGGGCCTGGTGTTGTAGTGTTATAGGGGGGTATGTTTAGTTGTAGTAGGGGTCTGGTGTTGTAGTGTTATAGAAGTATGTTTAGTTGTGGTAGGGGTCTGGTGTTGTAGTGTTATGGGGGTATGTTTAGTTGTGGTAGGGGTCTGGTGTTTGTAGTGTTATGGGGGGTATGTTTAGTTGTGGTAGGGGTCTGGTGTTGTAGTGTTATGGGGGTATGTTTAGTTGTGGTAGAGGGTCTAGTGTTGTAGTGTTATGGGGGTATGTTTAGTTGTGGTAGGGGGTCTGGTGTTGTAGTGTTATGGGGGAGGTATGTTTAGTTGTGGTAGGGGGTCTGGTGTTGTAGTGTTATGGGGGGGTATGTTTAGTTGTGGTAGGGGGCCTGGTGTTGTAGTGTTATAGAAGGGTATGTTTAGTTGTGGTAGGGGTTATGGTGTTGTAGTGTTATGAGTATGTTTAGTTGTGGTAGGGGCCTGGTGTTTAGTGTTATTAGGGGGTATTTTTAATTTAGTAGGGGTCTGGTGTTGTAGTATTATAGAAGTATGTTTAGTTGTGGTAGGGTCTGAGTGTTTGTAGTGTTATGGGGGTATGTTTAGTTGTAGTAGGGGTCTGGTGTTGAGTGTTATAGGGGGTATGTTTAGTTGTGGTAGGGGGTCTGGTGTTGTAGTGTTATGGTATGTTTAGTTGTGGTAGGGGTCTGGTTTGTAGTTTATAGAAATATGTTTAGTTTGTAGTAGGTCTGGTGTTTGTAGTGTTATGGGGTATATTTAGTTGTGGTAGGAGTCTGGTGGTAGAGGGTATGTTTAGTTGTAGTAGGGGCCTGGTGTTGGTATTATAGAGTATGGTTGTTTAGTTGTGGTAGGGGTCTGGTGTTGTAGTGTTATAGAAGTATGTTTAGTTGTGGTAGGGGGCCTGGTGTTGTAGTGTTATGAGAGTATGTTTAGTTGTGGTAGGGTCTGGTGTTGTAGTGTTATGGGGGGGTATGTTTAGTTGTGGTAGGGGGTCTGGTGTTGTAGTGTTATGGGGTATGTTTAGTTGTGAGTAGGGTCTGGTGTTGTAGTATTATAGAAGTATGTTTAGTTGTAGTAGGGGGTCTGGTGTTGTAGTATTATAGAAAGTATGTTTAGTTGTGGTAGGGGGTCTGGTGTTGTAGTGTTATAGGGTATGTTTAGTTGTGGTAGGGGGTCTGGTGTTGTAGTGTTATAGGGGGTATGTTTAGTTGTGGTAGGGGGTCTGGTGTTGTAGTGTTATGGGGGTATTTTAGTTGTAGTAGGGTATGTTTAGTTTATAGTATGTTTAGTTGTAGAAGTCTAGGGTATATCTGGTGTTGTAGTGTTATGGAAGTATGTTTAGTATTATGGTAGGGTCTGGTGTTGTAGTGTTATAGAGGGGTATGTTTAGTTGTGTAGGGGGTCTGGTGTTGTAGTGTTATGGGAAGTATGTTTAGTTGTGGTAGGGCCTGGTATTTATGTAGTGTTATAGAAGTATGTTTAGTTGTGGTAGGGGGTCTAGTGTTATAGTATTATAGAAGTATGTTTAGTTGTGGTAGGGGTCTGGTGTTGTAGTATTATAGAAGTATATTTAGTGGTAGGGTCTGGTGTTGTGTTTATAGTATGTTGTAGTAGGGGTCTGGTGTTGTAGTGTTATAGAAGTATGTTTATTTAGTTGTAGGTTATAGGGGGTATTTTAGTATTTAGTGTTATTATAGAAGTATATTTAGTTGTAGTGAGGTATATTTAGTATGTTAGTAGAGGTCTGGTATTTAGTATTATAGAAGTATTTATTGTGGTAGAGGTCTAGCCTTGTAGTATTATTATTATAGAAGTTTGTATGTTATTAGTAGTAGGGCCTGGTATTGTAGTATTATAGAAGTATGTTTAGTTGTGGTAGGGGCTAGTGTTTGTAGTATTATAGAAGTATGTTTAGTTGTGTAGGGTCTGGTGTTGTAGTATTATAGAAAGTATGTTTAGTTGTGGTAGGGGCCTGGTATTTGTAGTATTATAGAAGTATGTAGTAGGGGGTCTGGTGTTGGGTATTATAGGGGTATGTTTAGTTGTAGTAGGGGGTCCTAGTGTTGTAGTGTTATAGAAGTATGTTTAGTTGTGGTAGAGTCTGGTGTTGTAGTGTTATAGAAGTATGTTTAGTTGGTAGGGGTCTGTGTTTAGTATTATAGAAGTATATTTAGTTGTAGTAGGGTCTGGTGTTGTAGTAGTAGAAATATGTTTAGTTGTAGTAGGGGGTCTGTGTTGTAGTGTTATGAAGTATGTTTAGTTGTAGTAGGGGTCTGGTGTTGTAGTGTTATGAGTATGTTTAGTTGTGGTAGGGGTCTGTGTTTTTTAGTGTTATAGAAGTATGTTTAATTGTAGTAGGGTCTGGTATTTAGTATTATAGAAGTATATTTAGTTGTAGTAGGGGTCTGTATGTTATAGAAGTATGTTTAGTTGTAGTAGGCCTGGTGTTTGAGTGTTATAGAAGTATATTTAGTTGTAGTAGGAAGTCTAGTATTTATATTTATCTGTTTAGTTTGTAGAAGTAGTCTAGTGTTTGTTATATAGAAAGTATGTTTTAGTTGTATGTAGGGAGTCTGGTGTTGTAGTGTTATAGAAGTATGTTTTAGTGTAGTAGGGGTCTGGTGTTGTAGTGTTATGAGGGTATGTTTAGTTGTGGTAGGGGCCTGGTGTTGTAGTGTTATAGAAGTATGTTTAGTTGTAGTAGGGTCTGGTGTTTTAGTAGTTTAGTTATAGAAGTATGTTTAGTTGTGGTAGGGGTCTGGTGTTGTAGTGTTATGTTAGATAGTATATGTTTAGTGGTAGAGGGTCTGTGTTGTAGTATTATAGAAGTATGTTTAGTTGTAGTAGGGGTCTGGTGTTGTAGTGTTATAGGAAGTATGTTTAGTTGTGGTAGGGTCTGGTGTTGTAGTGTTATGAAGTATTTTAATGGTAGGGTATGTTTAGTTGTAGTAGGGGGTCTGGTGTTGTAGTTTATGAAGTATGTTTAGTTGTGGTAGGGGTCTAGTGTTGTAGTGTTATAGAAGTATGTTTAGTTGTGTAGGGTCTGGTGTTGTAGTGTTATAGAAGTATGTTTAGTTGTAGTAGGGGGTCTGGTGTTGTAGTGTTATAGGGAAGTATGTTTAGTTGTGTAGGGGCCTGGTGTTGTAGTGTTATAGGGTATGTTTAGTTGTGGTAGGGGTCTGGTGTTGTAGTGTTATGGGGGTATGTTTAGTTGTGGTAGGGGGCCTGGTGTTATAGTATTATAGAAGTATATTTAGTTGTAGTAGGGGTGTTATAGTATGTTGTAGTTGTTATCTGGTAGTATTATAGATATGTTTAGTGTGGTAGGGGTCTGGTGTTGTAGTATTATAGAAGTATGTTTAGTTGTAGTAGGGTCTGGTGTTGTAGTGTTATAGAAGGTATGTTTAGTTGTGGTAGGGGTCTGGTGTTGTAGTGTTATATGTTTGAAGTATGTTTAGTTGTGGTAGGGGTCTGGTGTTGTAGTGTTATAGTATGTTTAGTTGTAGTAGGGGTCTGGTATTGTAGTGTTTAGTATGTTTAGTTGTAGTAGGGGGTCTGGTGTTGTAGTGTTATAGAAGGTATGTTTAGTTGTGGTAGGGGTCTGGTGTTGTAGTGTTATAGAAGTATGTTTAGTTGTGTAGGGAGTCTGGTGTTGTAGTAGAAGTATGTTTAGTTGTTAGGGGTCTGGTATTGTAGTGTTATTATAGAAGTATGTTTAGTTGTGGTAGGGTCTGGTGTTGTAGTGTTATGGGGGGTATGTTTAGTTGTGGTAGAGGTCTGGTGTTGTAGTGTTATGGAAGTATGTTTAGTTGTGGTAGAAGTCTGTGTTGTAGTATTATGGAAGTATGTTTAGTTGTGGTAGGGGTCTGGTGTTGTAGTGTTATAGAAGTATGTTTAGTTGTGGTAGGGGTCTGGTGTTGTAGTGTTATAGAGGGTATGTTTAGTTTGTAGTAGGGGTCTGTGTTGTAGTAGGGGCCTATGTTTAGTTGTAGTCTGGTGTTGTAGTTATGGGGGTATGTTTAGTTGTGGTAGGGGCCTGGTGTTGTAGTGTTATGGAAGTATGTTTAGTTGTGGTAGGGGTCTGGTGTTGTAGTGTTATGGGAAGTATGTTTAGTTGTGGTAGGGGGCCTGGTGTTGTAGTGTTATGGGAAGTATGTTTAGTTGTGGTAGGGGGTCTGGTGTTGTAGTGTTATAGAAGTATGTTTAGTTGTGGTAGGGTCTGGTGTTGTAGTGTTATAGAAGTATGTTTAGTTGTGGTAGAGCCTGGTGTTGTAGTGTTATAGAGTTGTGGTAGGGGTAGTGTTATAGTATGTTTAGTTGTGGTAGGGGTCTGGTGTTGTAGTGTTATGGGGGTATGTTTAGTTGTGGTAGGGGGTCTGTTTGTAGTGTTATAGTATGTTTAGTTGTGGTAGGGTCTGGTGTTGTAGTGTTATGGGGGGTATGTTTAGTTGTGGTAGGGGGTCTGGTGTTGTAGTGTTATGGGAAGTATGTTTAGTTGTGGTAGGGGTCTGGTGTTGTAGTGTTATGAAGTATGTTTAGTTGTGGTAGGGGGTCTGGTGTTGTAGTATTATAGAAGTATATTTAGTTGTGGTAGGGGTCTGGTATTGTAGTATTATAGAGGGTATATTTAGTTGTAGTAGGGTCTGTAGTAGTGTTATAGAAGGGTCTGGTTTAGTTTATGGTAGTAGGTTGGTAGGGGTCTGGTGTTGTAGTGTTATAGAAGTATGTTTAGTTGTGGTAGGGGGTCTGAGTGTTGTAGTGTTATAGAAGTATGTTTAGTTGTGGTAGGGGGTCTGGTGTTGTAGTGTTATAGAAGTATGTTTAGTTGTTTAGAGGTCTGGTGTTTGTAGTGTTATAGAAGTATGTTTAGTTGTGGTAGGGGTCTGGTGTTGTAGTATTATAGAAGTATATTTAGTTGTAGTAGGGAGTCTGGTGTTGTAGTATTATAGAAGTATGTTTAGTTGTAGTAGGGGTCTGGTATTGTTTAGTATTATAGAAGTATATTTAGTTGTGGGGAGCCTAGTGTTGCAGTATTATAGAAGTATGTTTATTGTGGTAGGGGGTCTGAGTGTTAGAGTCTAGAAGTATATTTAGTTGTGGTAGGGGGCCTAGTGTTGTAGTATTATATATTTTGGTGGTAGGGTATGTTTAGTTATAGTATGTTTGGTTGGGGTCTGGTGTTTAGTGTTATAGAAGTATGTTTAGTTGTAGTAGGGGTCTGGTGTTGTAGTGTTATAGAGGGGGTATTTATGTTTAGTTGTTTCCCAGTAGGGGTCTGGTGTTGTAGTGTTATAGAAGTATGTTTAGTTGTAGTAGGGGTCTGGTGTTGTAGTATTATAGAAGTATGTTTAGTTGTAGTAGGGGTCTGGTTATTGTAGTGTTATGGTAGAAGTATATTTAGTTGTAGTAGGGGTCTGGTGTTGTAGTATTATAGAATATGTTTAGTTGTTTAGTAGTAGGGGGCCTGGTGTTGTAGTGTTATAGAAGTATATTTAGTTGTAGTAGGGGCCTGGTATTTGTAGTATTATAGAAGTATTTTAGAAGTAGGGGTCTATTTAGAGTGTTATGTATGTTTAGTTGTGGTAGGGGGTCTGAGTATTTAGTATTATAGAAGTATATTTAGTTGTAGTAGAGTCTAGTGTTGTAGTATTATAGAAGTATATTTAGTTGTAGTAGGGTCTAGTATTGTAGTATTATAGAAGTATATTTAGTTGTAGTAGAGGTCTGGTATTGTAGTATTATAGAAAGTATGTTTAGTTGTAGTAGAAGTCTGGTATTGTAGTATTATAGAAGTATATTTGGTTGTAGTAGGGTCTGGTGTTGTAGTGTTATAGGGGGTATGTTTAGTTGTGTAGGGGTCTGGTGTTGTAGTATTATAGAAGTATATTTAGTTGTAGTAGGGTCTGTGTTGTAGTATTATAGAAGTATATTTAGTTGTAGTAGGGGTCTGGTGTTGTAGTATTATAGAAGTATGTTTATTGTAGTAGGGGTCTGAGTATTTGTAGTATTATAGAAGTATATTTTAGTTGTGGTAGGGTCTAGTATTTATATTATAGAAGTATATTTAGTTGTAGTAGGGGTCTGTGTTGTGTATTATAGAAGTATGTTTATTGTAGTAGGGGTCTGGTAGTGTTATAGAAGTATGTTTAGTAGTAGGGTCTGGTATTGTAGTGTTATAGAAGTATGTTTAGTTGTGGTAGGGGTCTGGTATTGTAGTGTTATGAAGTATATTTAGTATGTAGTAGGGAGCCTGGTGTTAGTGTTAGTATTATAGAAGTATGTTTAGTTGTAGTAGGGGTCTGGTGTTGTAGTGTTATAGAAGTATGTTTAGTTGTAGTAGAAGTCTAGTGTTGTAGTATTATAGAGTATTTTAGTTGTAGTAGGGGTCTGGTGTTTAGTATTATGAAGTATGTTTAGTTGTAGTAGGGAGTCTGGTATTTGTAGTATTATAGAAGTATGTTTAGTTGTAGTAGGGGTCTGGTGTTGTAGTATTATAGAAGTATATTTAGTTGTAGTAGGGGTCTGTGTTGTAGTATTATAGAAGTATGTTTAGTTGTAGTAGGGGTCTGAGTATTGTAGTGTTATAGAGTATGTTTAGTTGTAGTAGGGTCTAGTGTTGTAGTATTATAGAAAGTATGTTTAGTTGTAGTAGGGGTCTGGTGTTGTAGTGTTATATATATAGAAGTATATTTAGATTATAGTATGTTTAGAGTAGTCTAGTGTTGTAGTATTATAGAAGTATGTTTAGTTGTGGTAGGGTCTGGTATTTAGTATTATAGAAGTATATTTAGTTGTAGTAGGAGGTCTAGTGTTGTAGTATTATAGAAGTATGTTTAGTTGTGGTAGGGGGTCTGGTGTTGTAGTGTTATGAAGTATTTTATAGAGGGGTATGGTTTGTAGTGTTATAGTATATTTTAGTTGTGGTAGGGGTCTAGTGTTGTAGTATTATAGAGAAGTATGTTTAGTTGTAGTAGGGTCTAGTATTTGGGGGTAGTATTATAGAAGTATATTTTAGTTGTAGTAGGGGGTCTGGTGTTGTAGTATTATAGAAGTATGTTTAGTTGTAGTAGAAGTAGTATTATAGAGGGGGGTATGTTTAGTTGTGGTAGGGGTCTAGTATTGTAGTATTATAGAAGTATGTTTAGTTGTAGTAGGTCTGGTGTTTGTAGTATTATAGAAGTATGTTTAGTTGTAGTAGGGGTCTGGTGTTATAGTGTTATAGAAGTATGTTTAGTTGTGGTAGGGGTCTGAGTATTTGTAGTGTTATAGAATATGTTTAGTTGTAGTAGGGGTCTGGTATTGTAGTATTATAGAAGTATGTTTAGTTGTGGTAGAAGTCTGGTGTTGTAGTATTATAGAAGTATGTTTAGTTGTAGTAGGGGTCTGGTATTTGTAGTATTATAGAAGTATATTTAGTTGTAGTAGGGGTCTGGTGTTGTAGTATTATAGAAGTATGTTTAGTTGTAGTAGGGGTCTAGTGTTGTAGTATTATAGAAGTATGTTTAGTTGTGGTAGGGGTCTGGTGTTGTAGTGTTATAGAAGTATGTTTAGTTGTGGTAGGGGGTCTGGTGTTGTAGTTTATAGGGGGGTATGTTTAGTTGTGGTAGGGGTCTGGTGTTGTAGTATTATAGAAGTATGTTTAGTTGTAGTAGGGGTCTGTATTGTAGTATTATAGAAGTATGTTTAGTTGTGGTAGGGGGTCTGGTATTTGTAGTATTATAGAAGTATGTTTAGTTGTAGTAGGGGTCTAGTGTTGTAGTGTTATAGAAGTATGTTTAGTTGTGGTAGGGGTCTGGTAGTAGTATTATAGGTATGTTTAGTTGTAGTAGGGGGTCTGGTATTTGTAGTGTTATAGAAGTATGTTTGTTTAGTAGAGGTCTGAGTGTTGTAGTGTTATAGGTTGTGGTAGGGTCTAGTGTTTGTATTTATAGAGTATGTTTAGTTGTAGTAGGGGTCTGGTATTGTAGTATTATAGAAGTATGTTTAGTTGTAGTAGGGGCCTAGTATTGTAGTATTATAGAAGTATATTTAGTTGTAGTAGGGGTCTAGTGTTATGTAGTATTATAGAGAAGTATGTTTAGTTGTAGTAGGGGTCTGGTGTTGTAGTATTATAGAAGTATGTTTAGTTGTAGTAGAGGTCTAGTATTGTAGTATTATAGAAGTATATTTAGTTGTAGTAGAAGTCTGGTGTTGTAGTGTTATAGAAGTATGTTTAGTTGTAGTAGGGGTCTGGTATTGTAGTATTATAGAAGTATGTTTTAGTTGTAGTAGGGGTCTGGTGTTGTAGTATTATAGAAGTATATTTAGTTGTAGTAGGGTCTGGTGTTTGTAGTATTATAGAAGTATATTTAGTTGTGGTAGGGGTCTGGTGTTGTAGTGTTATAGAAGTATGTTTAGTTGTAGTAGGGGTCTGGTGTTGTAGTGTTATAGAAGTATTTTAGTAGTAAGTCTGGTATTTGTAGTGTTATAGAAGTATGTTTAGTTGTAGTAGAGTCTAGTGTTGTAGTATTATAGAAGTATTTTATAGTGTTAGGGTATGTTTAGTTGTTAGTAGTGTTATAGTTATAGGGTATGTTTAGTTGTTAGGGGGTCTGGTGTTTATGTAGTATTATAGAAGTATGTTTAGTTGTAGTAGGGGGTCTGGTGTTGTAGTGTTATAGGAAGTATGTTTAGTTGTGGTAGGGGTCTGGTGTTGTAGTATTATAGAAGTATGTTTAGTTGTGGTAGGGGTCTGGTGTTTGTAGTATTATAGGGGAGTATGTTTAGTTGTGTAGGGGGTCTGGTGTTTGTAGTATTATGGAAGTATGTTTAGTTGTGGTAGGGGTCTGGTGTTGTAGTGTTATGGGGGGTATGTTTAGTTGTAGTAGGGGTCTGGTGTTGTAGTGTTATGAAGTATGTTTAGTTGTAGTAGAGTCTAGTGTTGTAGTGTTATGAGGGTATATTTAGTTGTAGTAGGGTCTGGTGTTTAGCAAGTATTATAGGGGTATTTAGTATCTGTAGTAGGGGGTCTGGTGTTGTTTAGTTGTGGTAGGCCCTGTTGAAATAGAAGTATGTTTAGTTAGTAGGGAGTCTGGTGTTGTAGTGTTATGAAGTATGTTTAGTTGTAGTAGGGGGTCTGGTATTTGTAGTGTTATAGTTTGGGGGGTATGTTTAGTTGTAGTAGGTTGTAGTCTGGTGTTGTAGTGTTATGGGAAGTATATTTAGTTGTAGTAGGGCCTGGTGTTGTAGTATTATAGAGGGGTATGTTTAGTTGTGGTAGAAGGTCTGGTATTTGTAGTATTATAGAAGTATGTTTAGTTGTAGTAGGGTCTAGTGTTGTAGTGTTATGGGAAGTATGTTTAGTTGTGGTAGGGGTCTGTGTTGTAGTGTTATGGTGAGTATGTTTAGTTGTAGTAGGGTCTGGTGTTGTAGTGTTATGGGGGGTATGTTTAGTTGTGGTAGGGGGTCTGGTGTTGTAGTATTATAGAAGTATGTTTAGTTGTAGTAGGGGTCTGGTGTTGTAGTATTATAGAAGTATGTTTAGTTGTGTAGTAGGCCTGGTGTTGTAGTGTTATAGAAGTATGTTTAGTTGTAGTAGGGGTCTGGTGTTGTAGTGTTATAGAAGTATGTTTAGTTGTGGTAGGGGGTCTATGTTTAGTTGTTAGGGCCCTGTAGTTGTTATAGGGTATGTTTAGTTGTGGTAGGGGTCTGGTGTTATAGTGTTATGGGGGTATGTTTAGTTGTGGTAGGGGGTCTGGTGTTGTAGTGTTATGGAGGGGGTATGTTTAGTTGGGTAGGGCCTGGTGTTGTAGTGTTATGAAGTATGTTTAGTTGTAGTAGGGGTCTGGTGTTGTAGTGTTATAGAAGTATGTTTAGTTGTGGTAGGGGTCTGGTATTTGTAGTATTATGAAGTATGGGGGAGTATGTTTAGTTGAAGTATGTTTAGTTGGGTCTGGTGTTGTAGTGTTATAGGGGTATGTTTAGTTGTGGTAGGGGGTCTGGTGTTGTAGTGTTATGGGGGTATGTTTAGTTGTAGTAGGGGCCTGGTGTTTGTAGTTTATTATAGGGTATGTTTTGGTGTAGTAGAAGTCTCTTTGGTGTTAGTGTATTTAGCTATGTTTGAAGTAGTGGGGGGGGTATGTTTAGCTGTGGTAGGGGTCTGGTGTTGTAGTATTATGGGGGTATGTTTAGTTGTGGTAGGGGTCTGGTGTTGTAGTGTTATGGGAGGTATGTTTAGTTGTGGTAGGTCTGGTGTTGTAGTGTTATAGAAGTATGTTTAGTTGTGGTAGGGGGTCTGGTGTCTGGTGTGTAGTGTTATAGAAGGTATGTTTAGTTGGTAGGGGCCTGGTGTTGTAGTATTATAGAAGTATATTTTAGTTGTGGTAGGGGTCTGGTATTTATAAGTATATTTATTATAGAGGTATGAAGTGTTATAGTTTCTAGTGTTGTGGGTGTTAAGGGGGTCTGGTAGGGTCTGTAGTAGTGTTATAGAAGTATGTTTAGTTGTGTAAATCTGGTGTTGTAGTGTTATAAGAAGTATGTTTAGTTGTGGTAGGGGAGCCTGGTGTTGTAGTATTATAGAAGTATGTTTAGTTGTGGTAGGGGTCTGGTGTTGTAGTATTATAGAAGTATGTTTAGTTGTAGTAGGGGTCTGGTGTTGTAGTATTATAGAGGGTATGTTTAGTTGTAGTAGGGGTCTGGTGTTGTAGTGTTATGGCCAAAGGCCTAGTATTTTGGGGGGTATTTGTAGTTTATAGAATATGTTTAGTTGTGGTAGGTCTGGTGTTGTAGTGTTATGGGAAGTATGTTTAGTTGTGGTAGGGTCTGGTGTTGTAGTGTTATGAGTATATTTTAGTTGTGGTAGGGGTCTGGTGTTGTAGTATTATAGGGGGTATGTTTAGTTGTGGTAGGGGTCTGGTGTTTACAGTGTTATGGGGGGTATGTTTAGCTGTAGTAGGTCTGGTGTTGTAGTATTATGGGGGGTATGTTTAGTTGTGGTAGGGGGCCTGGTGTTTGTAGTGTTATAGAAGTATATTTAGTATGTTAGAAGCCTGGTGTTTAGTATTATAGTATGTTTAGTTGTAGTAGGGGTCTGGTGTTTAGTATTATAGGGTATGTTTAGTTGTAGTAGGGGTCTGGTGTTGTAGTGTTATGGGGGTATGTTTAGTTGTGGTAGGGTCTGGTATTATAGGGTAGTATGTTTAGTTGTGGTAGGGTATTTTTGTAGTTTATGGTGGTAGGGGTCTGGTGTTGTAGTGTTATGGAAGTATGTTTAGTTGTGGTAGGGGTCTGGTATTGTAGTGTTATGGGGGTATGTTTAGTTGTGGTAGGGGCCTGGTGTTGTAGTGTTATGGGGGTATGTTTAGTTGTGGTAGGGGCCTGGTGTTGTAGTATTATGGGGGTATGTTTAGTTGTGGTAGGGGGTCTGGTGTTGTAGTGTTATGGGAGAGAATGTTTAGTTGTAGTAGGGGTCTGGTGTTTTAGTGTTATGGGGGTATGTTTAGTTGTAGTAGGGGCCTGGTGTTGTAGTGTTATGGGGGTATGTTTAGTTGTGGTAGGGGTCTGGTGTTGTAGTGTTATGAAGTATGTTTAGTTGTGTAGGGGGTCTGGTGTTGTAGTGTTATGGGGGGTATGTTTAGTTGTGGTAGGGGCCTGGTGTTTGTAGTGTTATGGAGGGGGGTATGTTTAGTTGTGGTAGGGGGGCCTGGTGTTGTAGTGTTATGAAGTATGTTTAGATTGGTAAAAGTCTGGTGTTGTAGTGTTATGGGGGGGGTATGTTTAGTTGTGGTAGGGGGCTGTATTTAGTATTATAGAAGTATATTTAGTTGTAGTAGAGCCTGGTAGTATTATGGGTATGTTTGGTTGTAGTAGGGGTCTGGTGTTGTAGTGTTATGGAAGTATTTTAGGTTGTGGTAGGGGTCTGGTGTTGTAGTGTTATGGGGGGTATGTTTAGTTGTGGTAGAAGTCTGGTGTTGTAGTGTTATGGGGGGTATGTTTAGTTGTGGTAGGGGTCTGGTGTTGTAGTGTTATGGGGGGTATGTTTATTGTGGTAGGGGGTCTGGTGTTTTAGTTTTATAGGAAGTATGTTTGAATTGTAGTAGGGGTCTGGTGTTGTAGTGTTATGGGGTATGTTTAGTGTATAGGGGGTCTTAGTAGTATTATAGAAGTATGTTTAGTTGTGGTAGGGGCCTGGTGTTGAAAGTGTTATAGGGGTATATTTAGTTATTTGTGTAGGGTCTGTGTTGTAGTGTTATAGAAGTATGTTTAGTTGTGGTAGGGGGTCTGGTGTTGTAGTGTTATAGAAAGTATGTTTAGTTGTGGTAGTGGGTCTGGTGTTGTAGTATTATGGTTATGGGGGGGTAGAGGCCTGTTTAGTGGTATAGAAATATTTAGGTGGTCTGGTGTTGTAGTGTTATGGGGTATGTTTAGTTGTATTTGTAGGGGCCTGGTGTTGTAGTGTTATAGAAGTATATTTGCCCAGTTGTGGTAGGGGTCTAGTGTTGTAGTGTTATAGAAGTATGTTTGTAGTAGAAGTATGTTGTAGTATTATGGGGGGTATGTTTAGTTGTGTAGGGGTCTGGTGTTGTAGTGTTATGGGGGTATGTTTAGTTGTGGTAGGGTCTGGTGTTGTAGTGTTATGAGGGGTATGTTTAGTTGTGGTAGGGGGTCTGGTGTTGTAGTGTTATGGGGGTATGTTTAGTTGTGGTAGGGGGTCTGGTGTTGTAGTATTTTATTGTAGTAGGGGTCTGGTGTATGAAATATTATAGTTGTTTAGTTGTAGGGGCCTGGTGTTGTAGTGTTATGGGGGTATGTTTAGTTGTAGTAGGGGTCTGGTGTTTGTAGTAGTGTATATTTAGGGGGGGCCTGAGTATTGTTTATAGGGTATGTTTAGTTGTGGGGGTCTGGTTTTATAGTGTTATGGGGGGTATGTTTAGTTGTAGTAGGGTCTGGTGTTGTAGTGTTATGGGGGTATGTTTAGTTGTGGTCTGGTGTTGTAGGGGTCCAGGTGTTGTAGTAGTTATGGGGGTATGTTTAGTTGTGGTAGGGGGTCTGGTGTTGTAGTGTTATGGAAGTATGTTTAGTTGTGGTAGGGGTCTGGTAGTTGTTCTGGTGTTGTAAGTAGTGTTATGGGCCTATGTTTAGTTGTGGTAGGTAGGTCCTGGTGGGCAGTGTTATGGGGGGTATGTTTAGTTGTGGTAGGGGTCTGGTGTTGTAGTGTTATGGGGGGTATGTTTAGTTGTGGTAGGGGGTCTGGTGTTGTAGTGTTATGGGAGGGGTATGTTTAGTTGTGGTAGGGGTCTGGTGTTGTAGTGTTATGGGGGTATGTTTAGTTGTGGTAGGGGGTCTGGTGTTGTAGTGTTATGGGGGTATGTTTAGTTGTGGTAGGGGCCTGGTGTTGTAGTATGTTTAGTTGGTAGGGGGTCTGGGTGTTGTAGTATTATAGGGTATGTTTAGGTAGGGGGTCTAGTGTTGTAGTGTTATAGGGGTATGTTTAGTTGTGGTAGGGGTCTGGTGTTGTAGTGTTATGGGGGTATGTTTAGTTGTGGTAGGGGGTCTGGTGTTGTAGTGTTATGGGGGGTATGTTTAGTTGTGGTAGGGGGTCTGGTGTTGTAGTGTTATGGGGGGTATGTTTAGTTGTGGTAGGGGGTTGGTGTTGTAGTGTTATGGGGGGGTATGTTTAGTTGTGGTAGGGGTCTGGTGTTGTAGTGTTATAGGGTATGTTTAGTTGTGGTAGGGGTCTGGTGTTGTAGTGTTATGAGGGGTATGTTTAGTTGTGGTAGGGGTCTGGTGTTGTAGTGTTATGGGGGGTATGTTTAGTTGTGGTAGGGGTCTGGTGTTGTAGTGTTATAGGGGGTGTTTTAGGTGGTAGGGGTCTGGTATTTGTTTTATGGGGGTTGTGGTAGGGGTCTGGTGTTGTAGTGTTATGGGGGGTATGTTTAGTTGTAGTAGGGGTCTGGTGTTGTAGTGTTATGGGGGGTATGTTTAGTTGTGGTAGGGGCCTGGTGTTGTAGTGTTATGGGGGTAGTATGTTTAGGGGTAGGGGCCTGTTTGTAGTGTTATGGGGGTATATTTAGTTTGTGGTAGGGTCTGGTGTTGTAGTGTTATAGGGGGTATGTTTTGTTGTGGTAGGGCCTGGTGTTGTAGTGTTATGGGGGTATGTTTAGTTGTGGTAGGGGTCTGGTGTTGTAGTGTTATGGGGGTATGTTTAGTTGTGGTAGGGGTCTGGTGTTGTAGTGTTATGGGTAGGTATGTTTAGTGTTGTGTGTTATAGTAGGTGGTAGGGGCTGGTGTTGTAGTGTTAGTGTTATAGGGGGTATGTTTAGTTGTTAGGTAGGGGTCTGGTGTTGTAGTGTTATGGGGGTATGTTTAGTTGTGGTAGGGGTCTGGTGTTGTAGTGTTATGGAAGTATGTTTAGTTGTGGTAGGGGTCTGGTGTTGTAGTGTTATGGGGGGTATGTTTAGTTGTGGTAGGGGGCTGGTATTTGTAGTATTATAGAAGTATATTTAAGTGTGGTAGAAGTCTGGTATTTGTAGTATTATGGGGGTATGTTTAGTTGTGGTAGGGGTCTGGTGTTGTAGTGTTATGGAAGTATATTTAGTTGTAGTTGTGGCCTAGTGTTATGTGTTATAGAAGTATATTTAGTTGTAGTAGAAACCTAGTGTTGTAGTATTATAGGGTATGTTTAGTTGTGGTAGGGGTCTGGTGTTGTAGTGTTATGGGGGTATGTTTAGTTGTGGTAGAGGCCTGGTATTTATGTAGTTATATTTAGGGGGGCCTATGTTGTAGTATTATATTAGTTGTGTAGGGGTCTGGTGTTGTAGTATTATAGGGGTATGTTTAGTTGTGGTAGGGGGTCTGGTGTTTGTAGTATTATGGAGAAGTATGTTTAGTTGTGGTAGAGGGTCTGGTGTTGTAGTGTTATGGGGGGGGTATGTTTAGTTGTAGGTAGTGTTAGGGCCTGGTGTTTAGTTGTTATGGGGTATGTTTAGTTGTGGTAGGGTCTGGTGTTGTAGTGTTATGGGGGGGGTATGTTTAGTTGTGGTAGGGGCCTGGTGTTGTAGTGTTATAGAAGTATATTTGGGTTGTAGTAGGGAGCCTGAGTATTTGTAGTGTTATGAAGTATGTTTAGTTGTAGTAGGCCTGGTGTTGTAGTGTTATGGGGGGTATGTTTAGTTGTGGTAGGGGGTCTGGTGTTGTAGTGTTATGGGTATGTTTAGTTGTGGTAGGGGGTCTGGTGTTGTAGTATTATTTTAGAAGTATGTTTAGTATTATGGGGGGGGGTATTTTAGTTGTAGTAGGGGGTCTGTGTGTTGTAGTATTATGTTTAGTGTTATCTAGTTGTAGGTGCCATAGTATATGTTTAGTTGTGGTAGGGGGTCTGGTGTTGTGGTGTATTATAGAAGTATGTTTAGTTGTAGTAGGTCTGGTGTTGTAGTGTTATGGGGGTATGTTTAGTTGTGGTAGGGGGCCTGGTATTTGTAGTGTTATGGGGGGTATGTTTAGTTGTGGTAGGGGGTCTGGTGTTGTAGTGTTATGGGGTATGTTTAGTTGTGGTAGGGTCTGGTGTTGTAGTGTTATGGAAATATGTTTAGTTGTGGTAGAGGGTCTGGTGTTTGTAGTGTTATGGGGGTATGTTTAGTTGTTAGTAGGGGTCTGGTGTTTGTAGTGTTATGGGGTATGTTTAGTTGTGGTAGGGGTCTGGTGTTGTAGTGTTATGGGGGGGTATGTTTTAGTTGTGGTAGGGGCCTGGTGTTGTAGTGTTATGGGTATGTTTAGTTGTAGAGGGTCTGGTGTTGTAGTATTATGGAAGTATGTTTAGTTGTGGTAGGGGCCTGGTGTTGTAGTGTTATGGGGGTATGTTTAGTTGTGGTAGGGTCTGGTGTTGTAGTGTTATAGTATGTTTAGTTGTGGTAGGGGTCTGGTATTGTAGTGTTATGGGGGGGGTATGTTTAGTTGTAGTAGGGGTCTGGTGTTGTAGTGTTATGGGGGGTATGTTTAGTTGTGTTGTAGTAGGGGGCCTGGTGTTGTAGTGTTATGGGGGGGTATGTTTAGTTGTGGTAGGGGTCTGGTGTTGTAGTGTTATGGGGGGGTATGTTTAGTTGTGGTAGGGGGTCTGGTGTTGTAGTGTTATGGGGGGGGTATGTTTAGTTGTGGTAGTGGGGTCTGGTGTTGTAGTGTTATGGGGGTATGTTTAGGTTGTGGTAGGGGTCTGGTGTTGTAGTGTTATGGGGGGGGGGGGTATGTTTAGTTGTGGTAGGGGTCTGGTGTTATTATGGGGGGGGGGGTAGTGTTAGGGGGGCCTGGGTTGTAGTGTTATGTTTAGTTGTGGTAGGGGTCTGGTGTTGTAGTGTTATGGGGGTTTAGTTGTGTAGGGGGTTTTGTAGTGTTATGTATGTTTAGTTGTGGTAGGGGGTCTGGTGTTGTAGTGTTATGGGGGTATGTTTAGTTGTGGTAGGGGTCTGGTGTTGTAGTGTTATGGGGTATGTTTTGTGTGGTAGGGGGTCTGGTGTTGTAGTGTTATGGGGGGTATGTTTAGTTGTGGTAGGGGGTCTGGTGTTGTAGTGTTATGGGGGGTGGGTTGGGTATGTTTGTAGTTTATGGGAAAGGGTAGTAGGGGGTCTGGTGTTGTAGTGTTATGGGGGGGGGTATGTTTAGTTGTGGTAGGGGGCCTGGTGTTGTAGTGTTATGGGGGGTATGTTTAGTTGTGGTAGGGGTCTGGTGTTGTAGTGTTATGGGGGTATGTTTAGTTGTGGTAGGGGGTCTGGTGTTGTAGTGTTATGGGGGGTATGTTTAGTTGTGGTAGGGGGCTGGTGTTGTAGTGTTATGGGGGGGGTATGTTTAGTTGTGGTAGGGGGTCTGGTGTTGTAGTGTTATGGGGGTATGTTTAGTTGTGGTAGGGGGTCTGGTGTTGTAGTGTTATGGGGGGTATGTTTAGTTGTAGTAGGGGTCTAGTGTTATGAAGTATTGTAGAAGTATGTTTGAATTGTGGTAGGGGTCACTGGTGTTGTAGTGTTATAGAAGTTATATTTAGTTTGTAGTAGGAGTCTGGTATTGTAAGTATTTATAGAAGTATATTTAGTTTATGGTAAAGAGCCTAGTATTACGGGGGGTAAGAAGTATGTTTAGTTTATGGTCCGGAGGCCTAGTGTTGTGGGGGAAGTATATTTAGCCGCAGAAATCTGGGTTGTAGTGTTATGGGGGGTGTTTAGTTGTGGTAGGGGGCCTGGTGTTGTAGTGTTATGGGGGGTATGTTTAGTTGTATCTGTATAGGTAGTGCAGACCAGAGGTGTTTATAATGTATGTATGGGGAACTATTTACAGACCAGAGGTGTTTATAATGTACTGTATTGACAGACCAGGAATTTCTATAATGTACTATTTACAGACCAGAGGTGTTTATAATGTAATTCGTATTGACAGACCAGAGGTGTTTATAATGTCCTGTATTTCTCAGACCAGAGGTGTTTATAATGTACTGTATTGACAGACCAGAGGTGTTTATAATGTACTGTATTGACAGACCAGAGGTGTTTATAATGTCCTGTATTGACAGACCAGAGGTGTTTATAATGTACTGTATTTACAGACCAGAGGTGTTTATAATGTCCTGTATTGACAGACCAGAGTGTTTATAATGTACTGTATTGACAGACCAGAATTGTTTATAATGTACTGTATTTACAGACCAGAGTGTTTATAATGTACTGCCTTATTGACAAGACCAGAGAGTGTTTATAATACTTGTATTGACAGACCAGAGGTGTTTATAATGTACTGTATTGACAGACCAGAGGTGTTTATAATGTACTGTATTGACAGACCAGAGGTGTTTATAATGTCCTGTATTGACAAGACCAGAGGTGTTTATAATGTACTGTATTGACAGACCAGAGGTGTTTATCATGTACTGTATTGACGACCAGAGGTGTTTATAATGTACTGTATTGACAGACCAGAGGTGTTTATAATGTACTGTATTGATTAGACCAGAGAGTGTTTATAATGTACTGTATTGACAGACCAGAGGTGTTTATAATGTACTGTATTGACGAATCCAGAGGTGTTTATAATGTACTGTATTGACGACCAGAGGGTTTATAATGTACTGTATTGACAGACCAGAGGTAAGTTTATAATGTACTGTATTGACAGACCAGAGGTGTTTATAATGTACTGTATTGACAGACCAGAGGTGTTTATCATGTACTGTATTTACAGACCAGTGTTTATCATGTACTGTATTGACAGACCAGAGGTGTTTATAATGTACTGTATTGACAGACCAGAGAGTGTTTATAATGTACTGTAGTGACGACCAGAGGTGTTTATAATGTACTGTATTTTAGACCAGAGGTGTTTATAATGTACTGTATTGACAAGACTGCGAGGTGTTTATAATGTACTGTATTGACGACCAGAAGGTATTTATAATGTACTGTATTGACAGACCAGAGGTGTTTATAATGTACTGTATTGACAGACCAGAGGTTTTATAATGTACTGTATTGACAGACCAGAGGTGTTTATAATGTGCTGTATTTACAGACCAGAGGTGTTTATCATGTACTGTATTGACAGACCAGAGGTGTTTATAATGTACTGTATTGACAGACCAGAGGTGTTTATAATGTACTGTATTGACAGACCAGAGGTGTTTTTATAATGTACTGTATTGATTGACCAGAGGTGTTTATAATGTACTGTATTGACAGACCAGAGGTGTTTATAATGTACTGTATTGATAGACCAGAGGTGTTTATAATGTACTGTATTGACAGACCAGAGTGTTTATAATGTACTGTATTGACAGACCAGAGGTGTTTATAATGTACTGTTGACAGACCAGAGGTGTTTATAATGTACTGTATTGACAGACCAGAGGTGTTTATAATGTCCTGTATTGACAGACCAGAGGTGTTTATAATGTACTGTATTGACAGACCAGAGGTGTTTATAATGTACTGTATTTCTCAGACCAGAGGTGTTTTATAATGTACTGTATTGACAGACCAGAGGTGTTTATCATGTACTGTATTGACAGACCAGAGGTGTTTATAATGTACTGTATTGACAGACCAGAAGGTGTTTATCATGTACTGTATTGACAGACCAGAAGTCTTTATAATATACTGTATTGACAGACCAGAGGTGTTTATAATGTACTGTATTTCTCAGACCAGAAAGTGTTTATCATGTACTGTATTGACAGACCAGAGAGTGTTTTATAATGTACTGTATTGACAGACCAGAGGTGTTTATAATGTACACATTAGACCAGAGTGAATAATGTCTTGTTGATGTACAGAAACATAATGTACTGTATTGAATCCAGGTGAAGTATTGACAGACCAGAGGTGTTTATGTACAGTATTGACACACCAGGTGAAGCAGGTACTGTTTATGTGACAGACCAGAGACAAATGTAGGTATTGACAGACCAGGTCTTGTTAATGTACTGTATTTACACATCAGGTGTTTATCATACTGTATTGACGCCAGGTCTTTATAATGTACTGTATTGACAGACCAGAGCGTCTTGTTTAATGTACAGCAACACATTAGGTATTTATAATGTACTGTATTGACAGACCAGTCTTTATTTATGTACTGCATTGACAGACAGGTGAATCAGGTCTTGTTTAATGTACTGTATTGACAGACCAGAGAGTGTTTATAATGTACTGTATATGTACAGCAACACAACCATTATAATGCTTACTGTATTGACAGACCAGTGTCTTATAATGTACTGTATTGACAGACCAGTGTTTATTATGTACTGTATTGACAGACCAGAGAGTGTTTATAATGTACTGTATTGACAGACCATCAGGTTTATAATGTACTGTATTGACGAATCTTGTGTATATGTACAGACAGACCATCAGGTGTTTATAATGTCTGTATTGACAGACCAGGACCCATAATGTAGGTATTGACAGACAGGTCTTTATAATATCTGTATTGACAGACCAGAAATTTTTATATGTACTGTATTGACAGACCAGAGGTGTTTATAATGTACTGTATTGACAGACCAGAGGGTGTTTATAATGTACACATTAGGTGAAGCAGGTCTTGTTGATGTACAGCAACACATCAGGTGAATCAGGTGAAGCAGGTCTTGTTTATGTACAGCAACACATCAGGTGAAGCAGGTCTTGTTTATGTACAGCAACACAACAGGTGAAGCAGGTCTTGTTTATGTACAGCAACACATCAGGTGAATCAGGTGAAGCAGGTCTTGTTTATGTACAGCAACACATCAGGTGAAGCAGGTCTTGTTTATGTACAGCAACACATTAGGTGAAGCAGGTCTTGTTTATGTACAGCAACACATCAGGTGAATCAGGTCTTGTTTATGTACAGCAACACATCAGGTGAATCAGCTCTTGTTTATGTACAGCAACACAACAGGTGAAGCAGGTCTTGTTATGTACAGCAACACATTAGGTGAAGCAGGTCTTGTTTATGTACAGCAACACATCAGGTGAAGCAGGTCTTGTTATGTACAGCAACACATCAGGTGAAGCAGGTCTTATTATGTACTGCCCAGAGATGAAGCAGGTCTTGTTTATATGCAGAGGAAGGGGAGTTCAACCCAGACATGAAGAGTGAAGTTCAAGTCTTGAAGGGGGAGTTCAATGCAGCAACACAGTTAGGTGACATGAAGGAAGGAGTTCATGTACAGAAAACAATAAATACTGATCTGCCCAGACATGAAGGGAAGGGAGTTCAAGACCCAGACATGAAGGAAAGGAGTTCAAGGCATGAAGGAAGGGAGTTCAAGGCCCAGACATGAAGGAAGGGAGTTCAAGATTCGAACATGAAGGAAGGGAGTTCAGGGAAGGAAGTTCAAGGCCCAGACATGAAGGGAAGGGAGTTCAAGACCCAGACATGAAGGAAGGGAGTTCAAGACCCAGACATGAAGAGAGGAGTTCAAGATCCAGACATGAAAAGGAAGGGAGTTCAAGACCCCAGACATGAAGGGAAGGAGTTCAAGGCCCCAACATGAAGAGAGGAGAGTTCAAGACCCAGACATGAAGGGGAGTTCAATGCCCAGATTTGAAGGGGAGTTCAAGGCCCAGACATGAAGGGAAGGAGAGTTCAAGACCCAGACATGAAGGAGAGTTCACCAAGGCCCAGATATGAAGGGAGTTCAATGCCCAGATTTGAAGGGGGTTCAAGGCCCAGATATGAAGGAGTTCAAGGCCCAGATATGAAGGAAGGAGAGTTCAAGGCCCAGACATGAAGGGAAGGAGAGTTCAATGCCCAGACCCTGAAGGGAAGGAGAGTTCAATGCCCAGATATGAAGGGGAGTTCAAGGCCCAGATATGAAGGGGAGTTCAAGGCCCAGATATGAAGGGAATTCAAGGCCCAGACATGAAGGGAAGGAGAGTTCAAGGCCCAGATATGAAGGGAAGGAGAGTTCAAGGCCCAGATATGAAGGAAGGAGAGTTCAAGGCCCAGATATGAAGGGAAGGAGAGTTCAATGCCCAGATATGAAGGGGAGTTCAAGGCCCAGATATGAAGGAAGGAGAGTTCAAGGCCCAGACATGAAGGGAAGGAGAGTTCAATGCCCCGATATGAAGGGGAGTTCAAGGCCCAGATATGAAGGGAAGGAGAGTTCAAGGCCCAGATATGAAGGGAGTTCAAGGCCCAGATATGAAGGGGAATTCAAGGCCCAGACATGAAGGAAGGAGAGTTCAAGGCCCAGATATGAAGGGGAAGGAGAGTTCAAGGCCCAGATATGAAGGGAAGGGAGAGTTCAAGGCCCAGACATGAAGGGAAGGAGAGTTCAATGCCCAGATATGAAGGGGAGTTCAAGGCCCAGATATGAAGGGAAGGAGAGTTCAAGGCCCAGACATGAAGGGAAGGAGAGTTCAATACCCGATATGAAGGGGAGTTCAAGGCCTAGATATGAAGGGAAGGAGAGTTCAAGGCCCAGATATGAAGGGAAGGAGAGTTCAAGACCCAGATATGAAGGGGAATGAGAGTTCAAGGCCTAGATATGAAGGAAGGAGAGTTCAAGGCCCAGATATGAAGGGAATGGGAGTTCAAGGCCCAGATATGAAGGGAAGGAGAGTTCAAAGGCCCAGATATGAAGGGAGGGAGAGTTCAAGACCCAGACATAAAGAGAAGGAGAGTTCAAAAACCCAGACATGAAGGAAGGAGAGTTCATGGGAACCTCTGAAGAGAACAGGTAGCCTCCGTGGAAGAGGACAGTAACTCCTCCGTAAAGAGGACAGTAACCTCCGTAAAGAGGACAGTAACCCTCCGTAAAGAGGACAGGTATCTCCCGTAAAGAGACAGTAACCTCCGTAAAGAGGACAGTAACCTCCGTAAAGAGAAAAGGTATCTCCGAAGAGGACAGTAACCTCCGTAAAGAGGACAGTAACCTCCGTAAAGAGGACAGTATCCTCCATAAAGAGGACAGTAACCTCCTTGAAGGAGGACAGCACCTCTCAGAAAGAGAACAGTATTCTCCATAAAGAGGACAGTAACCTCCGTAAAGAGGAAAGATATCTCTCAGAAAGAGGACAGTAAACTCCGTAAAGAGGACAGTAACCTCCGTAAAGAGGACAGTAACCTCCGTAAAGAGTGAAAGATATCTCCGTAAAGAGACAAAACTCCGTAAAGAGGACAGTAGTCCTCCAAAGAGGACAGTAACCTCCGAAAGAGTGGAATGGCAACCCTGTAAAGAGGACTGTAACCAAATGTAAAGAGGACAGTAGTCCTCCGTAAAGAGTGACAGTATCCTCCAGAAAGAATCAAATCAAATCAAATGTTATTTGTCACAAGCACCTCCGTAAAGAGGGATAAAAATGCGAAAGATAGACAGTAACTGTTAAAGAGGACAGTAACCTCCAAATCAAAACTAGCTAACCTCCGTAAAGTGGACAGTAAGGAATCCGTAAAGAGGACAGTAACCTCCGAAAGAGGACAGTAGTCTCGTAAAGAGGACAGTAATCTCCGTAAAGAGACAGTAACCTCCGTAAAGAGAATAGTAGCTCAGAAGAGGACAGTAACCTCAGAAGAGGATAGCAATCTCCGAAGAGGACAGTAACCTCCTGTGAAAGAGGACAGTAACCTCCGCCAGAAGAGGACAGTAGTCTCCGTAAAGAGGACAGTAATCTCCGTAAAGAGGACAGTAACCTCCGTAAGGAGAACAGTAGCCTCCGAAAGAGGACAGTAACCTCCGTAAAGAGACAGTAATCTCCGTAAAGAGGACAGTAACCTCCGTAAAGAGGAAAGATTCCGTAAAGAGAACAGTAGCCTCCGTAAAGAGGGAAAGGCATCTCCAAAGAGAACAGTAACCTCCGTAAAGAGGAAAGGTAACCTCCGTGAAGAGGGACAGTAACCTCCGTAAAGAGTGACAGTAACCCTCCGTAAAGAGGCAAGGTATCTCTGTAAAGAGGACAGTAACCTCCGTAAAGAGGAAAGGTATGTCTGTAAAGAGGACAGTAACCTCCGTAAAGTGGACAGCTACAACCAAACATAAAAGGGCTCCAATAAATTATTTTCTGGGCCATGACACTACAATTTCCCGAAATGCTGTGGATGTAGGATCAAGGGTAAATTACCTTCAAGAGTTAAGTGTAATGCGCTTCGACAATGCCTTTGTTGAGGGAGGGCTGGGTGGGGAGGGGCTTGGCTGGGTGGGGAGGGGCTTGGCGGGGTGGGGAGGGGCTTGGCTGGGTGGGGAGGGATTGGTGGGGTGGGGAGGGGCTGGGTGGGGAGGGGCTTGGCGGGGTGGGGAGGGGCTTGTTCTCTGAGTGAGTGGCCGGGATTCAATCAAAGAACACACATCCCCATCTCTCCATCCCCCTGCAGTGTCTCAGACTGCTTCCGTAGAGCATGGTAGTATTAAGCTGCCTCTCCAGACCGTGTCTTCCTCCCCATCTCTCAGTCTGCTTCCGTAGAGCATGGTAGTATCAAGCTGCCTCTCCAGACCGTGTCTTCCTCCCCATCTCTCCATCCCCTGCAGTGTCTGCTTCCGTAGAGCATGGTAGTATTAAGCTGCCTCTCCAGACCGTGTCTTCCTCCCCATCTCCTTCCTCGATGCTCGGTACAGTTTAATACTGAGACTGGGCAGATCGTACAATTCATCCAGATGGAACCTGGTCTGGAACCGTTCTACGAACTGGTTCTCTCTGTCCAGACGGAACCTCATGGCCCAGAGGATCTCCGCTCCGCCCTGACACAGGTGATCGAAGGTGTCCAAGAGTTCCGCCAGGTAAGGGTGGCAGTACACCACGCCGGCAGCGAACACGTAGTCGTAGTGACAGGCAGCCTGAGGGAAGTGTTGTTCCAGCTCCTTCCCCCAGGACAGCTCAGTGACACGAGGAGCGTGTCTACAGGAACCCCTGGTGTTACGCAGGACGTTATACTGAAGGTTACTCAGCACCTCCGGCAGGTCTGTGGACGTCACCTTGGCACCTAGGGAAAAAAACACACAAAAAACCATCAGTTACCAAACAGGAAGGAGATGTCTGTCCTCTGAAGAGGGCGGTGTGACCGGATGTGCTACCTGTCCCAGACCTGCTGTTTTCAACTCTCTAGAGACAGCAGGAGCGTTAGAGATACTCTTAATGCTCGGCTATGAAAAGCCAACTGACATTTACTCCTGAGGTGCTGACCTGTTGCACCCTCTACAACTACTGTGATTATTATTATTTGACCCTGATGGGCATCTATGAACATTTGAACATCTTGGCCATGTTCTGTTATAATCTCCACCCGGCACAGCCAGAAGAGGACTGGCCACCCCTCAGAGCCTGGTTCCTCTCTACCCGGTACAGCCAGAAGAGGACTGGCCACCCCACATAGCCTGGTTCCTCTCTAGGTTTCTTCCTAGGTTTTGCCCTTTCTAGGGAGGTTTTCCTAGCCACCGTGCTTCTACACCTGCATTGCTTGCTGTTTGGGGTTTTAGCCTGGGTTTCTGTACAGCACTTTGAGATATCAGCTGATGTAAGAAGGGCTTTATAAATACATTTGATTGATTGATTGATTGATTGATTGAATGGATGGGCCCGAAAAACTAAAACTAAAAAAACACACTAACGAGGAGGGTGTCTGGACCCCCCCCCAGGACAGCTCAGTGATACGAGGAGGGTGTCTGGGGCCCCCCAGGACAGCTCAGTGATACGAGGAGGGTGTCTGGACCCCCCCCCCCCCCAGGACAGCTCAGTGATACGAGGAGGGTGTCTGGGGCCCCCCAGGACAGCTCAGTGATACGAGGAGTGTGTCTGGGCCCCCCAGGACAGCTCAGTGATACGAGGAGGGTGTCTGGACCCCCCCCCCCCCCAGGACAGCTCAGTGATACGAGGAGGGTGTCTGGACCCCCCAGGACAGCTCAGTGATATGAGGAGGGTGTCTGGACCCCCCCAGGACAGCTCAGTGATATGAGGAGGGTGTCTGGACCCCCAGGACAGCTCAGTGATATGAGGAGGGTGTCTAGGACCCCCCAGGACAGCTCAGTGATACGAGGAGGGTGTCTGGACCCCCCAGGACAGCTCAGTGATACGAGGAGGGTGTCTACGACCCCCCAGGACAGCTCAGTGATAAGAGGAGGGTGTCTAGGACCCCCCAGGACAGCTCAGTGATACGAGGAGGTGTCTAGGTCTCAGGACAGCTCAGTGATACGAGGAAGGTGTCTAGGACCCCCCAGGACAGCTCAGTGATACGAGGAGGGTGTCTGGGCCCCCCAGGACAGCTCAGTGATAAGAGGAGGATGTCTGGGCCCCCCAGGACAGCTCAGTGATAAGAGGAGGGTGTCTGGGGCCCCCCAGGACAGCTCAGTGATACGAGGAGGGTGTCTGGGGCCCCCCAGGACAGCTCAGTGATACGAGGAGGGTGTCTGGACCCCCCCCCCCCCAGGACAGCTCAGTGATACGAGGAGGGTGTCTGGGCCCCCCAGGACAGCTCAGTGATACGAGGAGGGTGTCTGGACCCCCCACCCCAGGACAGCTCAGTGATACGAGGAGGGTGTCTGGACCCCCCCCAGGACAGCTCAGTGATACGAGGAGGGTGTCTGGACCCCCCACCCAGGACAGCTCAGTGATACGAGGAGGGTGTCTGGACCCCCCAGGACAGCTCAGTGATACGAGGAGGGTGTCTGGGCCCCCAGGACAGCTCAGTGATACGAGGAGGGTGTCTGGGCCCCCAGGACAGCTCAGTGATACGAGGAGGGTGTCTGGACCCCCACCCCAGGACAGCTCAGTGATATGAGGAGGGTGTCTGGACCCCCAGGACAGCTCAGTGATATGAGGAGGGTGTCTGGACCCCCCAGGACAGCTCAGTGATATGAGGAGGGTGTCTAGGACCCCCCAGGACAGCTCAGTGATACGAGGAGGGTGTCTGGACCCCCCAGGACAGCTCAGTGATACGAGGAGGGTGTCTACGACCCCCCAGGACAGCTCAGTGATAAGAGGAGGGTGTCTAGGACCCCCCAGGACAGCTCAGTGATACGAGGAGGGTGTCTAGGACCCCCCAGGACAGCTCAGTGATACGAGGAAGGTGTCTAGGACCCCCCAGGACAGCTCAGTGATACGAGGAGGGTGTCTGGGCCCCCCAGGACAGCTCAGTGATAAGAGGAGGATGTCTGGACCCCCCAGGACAGCTCAGTGATAAGAGGAGGGTGTCTGGGGCCCCCCAGGACAGCTCAGTGATACGAGGAGGGTGTCTGGGGCCCCCCAGGACAGCTCAGTGATACGAGGAGGGTGTCTGGGCCCCCCAGGACAGCTCAGTGATAAGAGGAGGGTGTCTGGGCCCCCCAGGACAGCTCAGTGATACGAGGAGGGTGTCTGGACCCCCCAGGACAGCTCAGTGATACGAGGAGGATGTCTGGACCCCCCAGGACAGCTCAGTGATAAGAGGAGGGTGTCTGGGGCCCCCCAGGACAGCTCAGTGATACGAGAAGGGTGTCTGGGGCCCCCCAGGACAGCTCAGTGATACAAGGAGGGTGTCTGGGGCCCCCCAGGACAGCTCAGTGATACGAGGAGGGTGTCTGGGGCCCCCCAGGACAGCTCAGTGATACGAGGAGGGTGTCTGGGGCCCCCCAGGACAGCTCAGTGATACGAGGAGGGTGTCTGGGGCCCCCCAGGACAGCTCAGTGATACGAGGAGGGTGTCTGGGGCCCCCAGGACAGCTCAGTGATACGAGGAGGGTGTCTGGGGCCCCCCAGGACAGCTCAGTGATACGAGGAGGGTGTCTGGGGCCCCCCAGGACAGCTCAGTGATACGAGGAGGGTGTCTGGGGCCCCCAGGACAGCTCAGTGATACGAGGAGGGTGTCTGGGGCCCCCAGGACAGCTCAGTGATACGAGGAGGGTGTCTGGGGCCCCCAGGACAGCTCAGTGATACGAGGAGGGTGTCTGGGGCCCCCAGGACAGCTCAGTGATACGAGGAGGTGTCTGGGGCCCCCAGGACAGCTCAGTGATACGAGGAGGGTGTCTGGGGCCCCCAGGACAGCTCAGTGATACGAGGAGGGTGTCTGGGGCCCCCAGGACAGCTCAGTGATACGAGGAGGGTGTCTGGGGCCCCCAGGACAGCTCAGTGATACGAGGAGGGTGTCTGGGGCCCCCAGGACAGCTCAGTGATAAGAGGAGGGTGTCTGGGGCCCCCAGGACAGCTCAGTGATACGAGGAGGGTGTCTGGGGCCCCCAGGACAGCTCAGTGATACGAGGAGGGTGTCTGGGGCCCCCAGGACAGCTCAGTGATACGAGGAGGGTGTCTGGGGCCCCCAGGACAGCTCAGTGATACGAGGAGGGTGTCTGGGGCCCCCAGGACAGCTCAGTGATAAGAGGAGGGTGTCTGGGGCCCCCAGGACAGCTCAGTGATACGAGGAGGGTGTCTGGGGCCCCCAGGACAGCTCAGTGATACGAGGAGGGTGTCTGGGGCCCCCAGGACAGCTCAGTGATACGAGGAGGGTGTCTGGGGCCCCCAGGACAGCTCAGTGATACGAGGAGGTGTCTGGGGCCCCCAGGACAGCTCAGTGATACGAGGAGGGTGTCTGGGGCCCCCAGGACAGCTCAGTGATACGAGGAGGGTGTCTGGGGCCCCCAGGACAGCTCAGTGATACGAGGAGGGTGTCTGGGGCCCCCAGGACAGCTCAGTGATACGAGGAGGGTGTCTGGGGCCCCCAGGACAGCTCAGTGATACGAGGAGGGTGTCT
>NW_027039329.1:28054-57157 GCF_034236695.1 Oncorhynchus nerka | reverse complement strand
CGATGTCATGCGTATCTTTTCTAATACATGCAGGTTTCCAGTGGACACTAGAGCAGGCAAGGGGGGGGGCAGAGAGATAGACAGAGACAAAGACACAGAGAGACAAAGACACAGAGAGACAAAGACACAGAGAGACAGAGAGACAGAGAGAGACAAAGACACAGAGAGACAGAGAGACAGAGAGAGAGAGAGAGAGAGAGAGAGAGACAGAGAGAGACTAACGGATATGTTACAAACCTTGACTGGAGGAGTCTAAGCTATCTTCCCACAGCGCAGCAGCCTCCACTGGAAGAGCAGATGGGTATGGGAGTGAGGTTGGGTGGGGACAGAGGAGCAGGTTAAATGGAGCATTTCACCCTGGTCCTCCTGGTTCGGACACACTCAGTAGTACAATCAAATAAATGCAGAAACCATGCCTATCCTTAGATAGCCCGAGGCCAGATCTTATATTATACAGTCACACAGAGACATAAGGAGATCAGAGGGGATGCTGAAGGAAGGGGAACTGCACTGAAACTAGGTAATTTGTATATTCAAAACCCTATAACAGAACTGCAATCAATCTAAGTTTTAGGCCTCCACATCTTTAGTCTAAGGAAGATCATTATAATGTTGATGTTGAATACTGTGAAGCCACAGATAATGATAATGTTTTGGATATTGAACAGTGTGAATCGACAGATAATGATAATGTTTTTGGATATTGAACAGTGTGAATCCACAGATCCCTCTGATCATAGTGATAGAGAGAGAATCAAAGGAGGAGTGGAAAGAGGAAGGAGAAAGGAGAGAGAGAGAGAGACAGCCAATCAAAGCCGCCGACAGCGAGACACACCTTCTTGGATCGTCTCGGTTTCGGCGGTGGGACAGGGCGACGCGGAAGCTGTGCATGTGAGCGAGTGCCTTTATGTAAAAAAAAAAAAGGAAAAACCAAATTTGAAACCAAAAAAGAAAAAACACAGACAGAGAGACAGAGACGCCAGAACCAGAAGAAGCAGACCAGACAAGAGACAGAATGAGTTTCTGAAGCCTGTAAAAAGCCATTTGATAAACCAACCAATAGTAAATAACCAGCTAACAGAACACAGGAAGTGGAAGTGAAAGGGTTAAACCATCCGAAGAGATCTCGGCAGAAGAAGCATGAAATGAGACATATTGTTTTGTCAGCTTTCTCTAGTTGGCTGTGGTTAATGCTGTGTGTGTGTGTGTGTCTTGTGTGTGTGTTTGTGCGCGTGTTTGGGTCCATAGCACTTAGCCCCCCCCCAACAGCTTATCCCACTAACTTATGCTTCTGGCAATTCTTTGAAATGAGTCACATGACACAGAGTTGACGAACAACCCATAAGCTCAAGCTAGGATGGTTATCCTAAAACAGTCAGCAAACACAAACATCCAAGTGCAATTAAAGACGAACCATGAAAGCATACAAAGCAGCTCATAGGAGTGAGATTTCTTTGTTTTACTTTTACATTTAATCAAATAGCACAAATCTTACTCGGGAAATGAGTCATTTAAAGTGAGAACTCATGAACAGCAAAGAGATCATGAGTTAAATGTGTCTTTTCCATTAACCAAGATGCAGCTGTTGTTCTATCACTTCTGAGGAATTCCTCAAAAAAAAAAAACATTTTATATTTGAGATTCTTCAAAGTAGCCACCCCTTTGCCTTGATGACAGATTTGCACACTCTTGGAATTCTCTCAACCAGCTTCAGGAGGCAGTCACCTGGAATGAATTTCAATTAACAGGTGTTCATTGTTAAAAGTTCATTTGTGGAATTACTTTCCTTCTTAATGCGTTTGAGCCAATCAGTTGTGTTGTGACAAGGTAGGGGTGGTATACAGAAGATAGCCCTTTTTAGTAAAAGAACAAGTCCATATTATGCCAACAGCTCAAATAAGCAAAGAGAAACAACAGTCCATCATTACTTTAAGACATGAAGGTTAGTCAATACAGAACATTTCAATAACTTTGAAAGTTTCTGCAAGTGCAGTTGCAAACACTATCAAGAGCTATGATGAAACTGGTTCTCATGAGGACCGCCACAGGAAAGAAGACCCAGAGTTACCTCTGCTGTAGAGGATAAGTTCATTAGAGTTACCAGCCTCAGAAATTGCAGCCCAAATTTACCTTAATTTTACCTTATTTTACTAGGCAAGTCAGGTTAAGAACAAATTTTATTTTCAATGACGGACTAGGAACAGTGGGTTAACTGCCTGTTCAGGGGCAGAACGACAGATTTGTACCTTTTGTCAGCTTGGGGATTTGAACCTGCAACCTTTCAGTTACTAGTCCAACACTTCTAACCACTAGGCTACCCTGCCGCCCAAATAAATACTTCAGAGTTCAAGTAACAGACACATCTCAACATCAACTGTTCACCCCAGTATCTCTACTTGCACATCATCATCTGCACATCTATCACTCCAGTGTTAAATTGTAATTATTTTGCCTCTATGGCCTATTTATTGCCTTACCTCCCTACTCTTCTACATTTGCACACACTTTTCTATTGTGTTATTGACTGTACGTTTGTTAATGTGTAACTCTGTGTTGTTGTTTTTGTCGCACTGCTTTGCTTTATCTTGGCCAGGTCGTTGTAAATGAGAACTTGTTCTCAACTGACCTAGCTGGTTAAATAAAGGTGTTCTAAACTGGTCTACCTGGTTAAATAAAGGTGTTCTGAACTGGCCTACCTGGTTAAATAAAGGTGTTCTGAACTGGTCTACCTGGTTAAATAAAGGTGTTCTGAACTGGCCTACCTGGTTAAATAAAGGTGTTCTGAACTGGCCTACCTGGTTAAATAAAGGTGTTCTGAACTGCCTACCTGGTTAAATAAAGGTGTTCTGAACTGGTCTACCTGTTAAATAAAGGTGTTCTGAACTGGCCTACCTGGTTAAATAAAGGTGTTCTGAACTGGCCTACCTGGTTAAATAAAGGTGTTCTGAACTGGCCTACCTGGTTAAATAAAGGTGTCTGAACTGGTCTACCTGGTTAAATAAAGGTGTTCTGAACTGGTCTACCTGGTTAAATAAAGGTGTTCTGAACTGGCCTACCTGGTTAAATAAAGGTGTTCTAAACTGGTCTACCTGGTTAAATAAAGGTGTTCTAAACAGGTCTACCTGGTTAAATAAAGGTGTTCTAAACTGGTCTACCTGGTTGTAACAAAGGTGTTCTAAACTGGTCTACCTGGTTAAATAAAGGTGTTCTAAACTGGTCTACCTGGTTAAATAAAGGTGCCCTAAACTGGCCTACCTGGTTAAATAAAGGTGTTCTGAACTGGTCTACCTGGTTAAATAAAGGTGTTCTGAACTGGTCTACCTGGTTACATTTACATTACATTTACATGTAAGTCATTTAGCAGACGCCTATCCAGAGCGACTTTACAAATTGGTGCTTTCACCTTTATGACATCCAGTGGAACAGCCACTTTACAATAGTGCATCTAAATCTTTTAATGGGGGGGTGAGAAGGATTACTTTATCCTATCCTAGGTATTCCTTAAAGAGGTGGGTTTCAGGTGTCTCCGGAAGGTGGTGATTGACTCCGCTGTCCTGGCCGTGAGGGAGTTTGTTCCACCATTGGGGGCCAGAGCAGCGAACAGTTTTGACTGGGCTGGGAGCGGGAACTGTACTTCCTCAGTGGTAGGGAGGCGAGCAGGCCAGAGGTGGATGAACGCAGTGCCCTTTGTTTGGGTGTAGGGCCTGATCAGAGCCTGAGGTACTGAGGTGCCGTTCCCCTCACAGCCCGCAGGCAAGCACCATGGTCTTAGCGGATGCGAGCTTCAACTGGAAGCCAGTGGAGAGAGCGGAGGAGCGGGGTGACGTGAGAGAACTTGGGAAGGCTGGAAATACCAGACTGGCTGCGGCGTCTGGATGAGTTGTAGGGGTTAATGGCACAGGCAGGGGAGCCCAGCTAACAGCGAGTTGCAGTAATCCAGACGGGAGATGACAAGTGCCTGGATTAGGACCTGCGCTCGCTTCCTGTGAGGCAGGGTCGTACTCTGGGATGTTGTAGAGCATGAACCTACAGGAACGGGCCACCGCCTTGATGTTAGTTGAGAACGACAGGGGTGTTGTCCAGGATCACGCCAAGGTTCTTAGCGCTCTGGGAGGAGGGGACACGATGGAGTTGTCAACCGTGATGGCGAGATCATGGAACGGGCAGTCCTTTCCCCAGGAGGAAGAGCAGCTCCGTCTTGCCGAGGTTCAGCTTCTTGAGGTGATCCGTCATCCACACTGACATGTCTGCCAGACATGCAGAGATGCGATTCGCCACCTGGTCATCAGAGGGGGAAAGGAGAAGATTAATTGTGTGTCGTCTGCATAGCAATGATAGGAGAGACCATGAGGTTATGACAGAGCCAAGTGACTTGGTGTATAGCGAGAATAGGAGTAGGCCTAGAACAGAGCTCCCTGGGGACACCCACAGTGGTGAGAGCGCTGGTGAGGAGACAGATTCCTCGCCACGCCACCTGGTAGGAGCGGCCTGTCAGGTAGGACGCAATCCAAGCATACGCGCCGGAGATGCCCAACTCGGAGAGGGTGGAGAGGAGGATCTGATGGTTCACAGTATCGAAGGCAGCCGATAGGTCTAGAAGGATGAGAGCAGAGGAGAGAGAGTTAGCTTTAGCAGTGCGGAGTGCCTCCGTGATACAGAGAAGAGCAGTCTCAGTTGAATGACTAGTCTTGAAACCTGACTGATTTGGATCAAGAAGGTCATTCTGAGAGAGATAGCGGGAGAGCTGGCCAAGGACGGCACGTTCAAGAGTTTTGGAGAGAAAAGAAAAGAAGGGATACTGGTCTGTAGCTGTTGACATCGGAGGGATCGAGTGTAGGCTTTTTCAGGGGTGCAACTCTCGCCCTTGAAGACGGGAGGGACGTAGCCAGCGGTCAGGGATGAGTTGAGGAGCGAGGAGGTGGGGGAGAAGGTCACCGGAAATGGTCTGGAGAAGAGAGGAGGGGATAGGGTCAAGCGGGCAGGTTGTTGGGCGGCCGGTCAGTCACAAGACGCGAGATGTCATCTGAGAGAGAGGGGAGAAAGAGGTCAGAGCACAGGGTAGGCAGTGTGGCAGAACCAGCGTAAGTCGCTTGACTTAGCAAACGAGGATCGGATGTCGTCGGACCTCTCTCTTTCAAAATGGTGACGAAGTCATCTGCAGAGAGGAGGAGGGGGGGAGGATTCAGGAGGGAGGAGAAGGTGGCAAAGAGCTTCCTAGGGTTAGAGGCAGATGCTTGGAAATTAGAGTGGTAGAAAGTGGCTTTAGCAGCAGAGACAGAGGGAGGAAAAATGTAGAGAGGGAGGGAGGAAAGGATGCCAGGTCCGCAGGGGAGGCGAGTTTTCCTCCATTTCCGCTCGGCTGCCCGGGAGCGCTGTTCTGTGAGCTCGCAATGAGTCGAGCCACGGAGCGGGGAGGGAGGACCGAGCCGGCCTGGAGGATAGGGGACATAGAGAGTCAAAGGATGCAGAAAGGGAGGAGAGGAGGGTTGAGGAGGCAGAATCAGGAGATAGGTTGGAGAAGGTTTGAGCAGAGGGAAGAGATGATAGGATGGAAGAGGAGAGAGTAGCGGGGAGAGAGAGTCTGGCTAGGTTGGGACGGCGCGATACCATCCGAGTAGGGGCAGTGGGGAAGTGTTGGATGAGAGCGAGAGGGAAAAGGATACAAGGTGGTGGTCGGAGACTTGAGGAGTTGCAATGAGGTTAGTGGAAGAACAGCATCTAGTAAAGATGAGGTCGAGCGTATTGCCTGCCTTGTGAGTAGGGGGGGAAGGTGAGAGGGTGAGGTCAAAAGAGGAGAGGAGGGAAAGAAGGAGGCAGAGAGGAATGAGTCAAAGGTAGACGTGGGGAGGTTAAAGTCGCCCAGAACTGTGAGAGGTGAGCCGGTCCTCAGGAAAGGAGCTTATCAAGGCATCAAGCTCATTGGATGAACTCCTCCGAGGGAACCTGAGGGCGATAAATGATAAGGATGTTAAGCTTGAAAGGGCTGGTAACTGTGACAGCATGGAATTCAAAGGAGACGATAGACAGATGGGTAAGGGGAGAAAAGAGAGAATGACCACTTGGGAGAAATGAGGATCCTGGTGCCACCACCCCGCTGACCAGAAGCTCGGGGTGTGCGAGAACACGTGGGCGGACGAAGAGAGAGCAGTAGGAGTAGCGGTGTTGTCTGTGGTGATCCATGTTTCCGCTAGTGCCAAGAAGTCGAGGGACTGGAGGGAGGCATAGGCTGAGATGAACTCTGCCTTGTTGGCCGCAGATCGGCAGTTCCAGAGGCTACCGGAGACCTGGAACTCCACGGGGTCGTGCGCGCTGGGACCACCAGATTAGGCAGCCGCGGCCACGGTGGGAGCGTTTGTATGGTCTGCAGAGAGGAGAGAACAGGGATAGACAGACACATAGTTGACAGGGTAGAGAAGAGGCTGGGCTACGCTAATGCAAAGGAGATTGGAATGACAAGTGGACTACACATCTCGAATGTTCAGAAAGTTAAGCTTACGTAGCAAGAATCTAATTGACTAAAATGATTAAAATGATACAGTACTGCTGAGGTAGGCTAGCTGGCAGTGGCTGCGTTGTTGACTTTGTAGGCTAGCTGGCAGTGGCTGCGTTGTTGACACTACACTAACTGTCGCTCCGTTGAGTGTAAAGTTTCTACAATGCTGTTATTCGGGGGTCAGCGGGATAGCTAGCAGTGTTGATTACGTTACGCTAAGAACGACAACAGCTGGCTAGCTAACCTAGAAAATCGCTCTAGACTACACAATTATCTTTGAAACAAAGATTTGCCATGTAGCTAGCTGGTGTAGCTAGCGATCAAACAAATCACACCGTTGGGACTGTAATGAAATGAAATGAAAATGTGATACTACCTGTGGAGCGAAGCGGAATGCGACCGGAATGCGAAAGTTCTATTCAGTAGACGTTGGCTAGCTGTTGGCTAGCTAGGAGTGACTCCTACGTTAAGGACGAAATAGCTGGCTAGCTAACCGGTAAATTAAGATAATCGCTCTAAGACTACACTCTAAACTACACAATTATCTTGGATACGAAGACAGCAATACAACTATGTAGCTAGCTAACACTACACTAATCAAGCGTTCAGCTGAGTGTGATAGTTACTACAGTGCTACGGTAGACGGTGAACGCTAGCTAGCTGGCTAGCTGCTGGGCAGATAGGAGGACGACGAAATACGATAATTACGCAATTATCTTTGATACAAAGACGGCTATGTAGCTAGCTAAGAAGAAATTGCTAAGATTAGACAAATCAAACCGTTGTACTATAATGAAATGTAATGAAAAGTTATACAACCTGCAGACCGAAGCAGACCGAAGACGCCGGATGCGACCGCCGCTTCCAACCCGGTTAAATAAAGGTGTTCTAAACTGGTCTACCTGGTTAAATAAAGGTGTTCTGAACTGGTCTACCTGGTTAAATAAAGGTGTTCTGAACTGGTCTACCTGGTTAAATAAAGGTGTTCTAAACTGGTCTACCTGGTTAAATAAAGGTGTTCTAAACTGTCTACCTGGTTAAATAAAGGTGAAATAATAAATAAAAATGATCTGTTCAGAGGAGACTGCATGAATCAGCCTTAATGGTCGAATTGCTCCAAAGAAAACCACTCCTAAAGGACATCAATAAGAAGAAGAGACTTGTTTGGGCCAAGCAAACACAGGCACGGAAATCTGTCCTTTGGTCTGATTGGTTCAAATTCTGAGTTTTTTTGTTTCAAATTACAGTGTCTTTGCGAAAGACGCAGAGTAGGTGAGTGGATGATCTCGGCATGTGTGGTTCCCACCGTGAAGCATGGAGGAGGAGGTGGATGGTGCTTGGTTGGTAACACTGTCAGTGATTTGATTAGAATCACACTTAACCAGCATGGCTACCACAGCATTCTGCAGCTTATTATCGCCATCCCATCTGGTTTGCGCTAGTGGGACTAGCATTTGTTTTTCAACAGGACAATGACCCACCACACCACCAGCTTGTGTAAGGGCTATTTGACCAAGAAGGAGAGTGATGGAGTGCTGCATCAGATGACCTGGCCTCCACAATCACCCGACCACAACCCAATTGAGATGTTTTAAGGATGAGTTGGACCCCAGAGTGAAGGAAAAATAGCCAACAAGTGCTCAGTATATGTGGGAACTCTGTCACCAAAGCAAATGGTGACTACATTGAAGAATCTAAAATATAGAATATATTTTGATTTGTTTAACACTTTTTTGGTTACTACATGATTCCATATAATATGTTATTTCATAGTTTTGATGTCTTCACTATTATTCTACAATGTAGAAAACACAAATAAGTAAAACCCTTGAATGAGTAGGTGTGTCCAAATGTTTTACTGGTACTGTACATATATATATATATATCTATATCTCTTTATCTATATATCTATATATATATATATTTTTTTTAATTTTACCTTCATTTAACCAGGCAAGTCAGTTAAGAACAAATTCTTATTTTCAATGACGGCCTAGGAACAGTGGGTTAACTGCCTGTTCAGGGGCAGAACGACAGATTTGTACCTTGTCAGCTCGGGGATTTGAACTTGCAACCTTCCGGTTACTAGTCCAATGCTCTAACCACTAGGCTACCCTGCCGCCCCATATATATATATTTAAGAAAATGAAGACTAGAAGGAGAGGAGTAAAACATAAACATAAACAAACACTCCACGGAAAAATGGGGATTTCGTGAAACAAACACCACAAAGAACATACCCACACCTGTTGAAAGACCTCAGTTCGTACACATTCTACGGTGATGCGTACAGGCTGACAACATCAAGACAAACCATAGAGCTGACAGCAAACAGAAAGCACTATACAAATACAACGTACTTGACTGATTCATTGTTTGATTACATGGACGACGTGTTAATGGATCAGGCCCTGTTTAATAGGCACTTGTGGGATGAACCCAGTTGGCATTGGATGTTGATATGATTGACAGTTGTAAAACCATTTGATGATTGGACGGGTGTTATGAATGACAGCTATGCCTACCAATCTTCTCCATGTTTGTTGCGGTAGACAGGAAGCCCTGCTGCAGGAGTGTCTCTCTGGTCTCCTCGTCCTCCACCTGGAATCTGACACCATGTTACATGGCACGTAACCATGACGGACCGCCGACTGCCGTGCAGAATCCATCCGAGTCTTTGTCTCCGTAGATCTGGAGGATGGGGGAAACAAACAAGATGGCGAACAAAGGTTGTGTTATTGTCTGACTACTCTCATTTATAGAAGAGATAACATGGAGAAACGTTTCCACTATTATTTGTATTTTTTTAAACATATTTTTTTACTTTTCACCCTTTTTATCCCCAATTTCAGGATATCCAATTGGTAGTTACAGTCTTGTCCCATCGCTGCAACTCCCATACGGACTTGGGCGAGGCAAAGGTCGAGAGCCACACATCCTACCAAGCCGCTCTGCTTCTTGACACACTGCTCGCTTAACCCGGAAGCCAGCTGTGCTAATGTGTAGGACGAAACACCGTAAAGCTGGCAACTCGAGGCCGCTTGCATGCGCCCAGCCAGCTACAAGGAGGCTAGATGCCATGGAACAAGGACATTCCGGCTGGCCAAACCCTCCGTAACCTGGCCGAAGATGGGCCAATTGTGCGCCCACTCATGGGTTTCCGGCCTCGGCCGGCTGCGACACAGCCTGGTATTGAACCCGGTCTGTAGTGACGCTCAAGCACTGCGATGTGCCACTCAGGAGGCCACATCCAATAATTATTGACAGATCGGATGAGTGTCTAACATAGTGACAGGAATATCACTGGGATTATTCTGGCAGGTTCCATACCTTGATGATTTGTCCCTCTCTGAAGGGCAGTTCTTCCTCAGCAGCGTCGGGGTTGGGAGACATGTTGACAGGGTCGTAGGGGAACAGAGCCACAAAGATACGCACCTCATTGTCTCCTTTAGGCCATGAATGATCCATGCTCTCTGCACGCAAACACACAAACAGAACTCACATTATTTGGAGCAACAGTTAGCCTACAAGCTAACTGTTGAGCGGGAGCCCCCCCACCCCGCTCTGCTGTGTAATGGCATGGTAGAGCCCCCCCTCTCTGCTGTGTAATGGCATGGTAGAGCCCCCCTCTCTGCTGTGTAATGGAGTGGTAGAGCTCCCCCTCTCTGCTGTGTAATGGAGTGGTAGAGCCCTCCCCTCTCTGCTGTGTAATGGCATGGTAGAGCTCCCCCCTCTCTGCTGTGTAATGGCATGGTAGAGCCCCCCTCTCTGCTGTGTAATGGAGTGGTAGAGCTCACCCCCCTCTCTGCTGTGTAATGGAGTGGTAGAGCTCCCCTCTCTGCTGTGTAATGGAGTGGTAGAGCTCCCCCTCTCTGCTGTGTAATGGCATGGTAGAGCCCCCCTCTCTGCTGTGTAATGGAGTGGTAGAGCTCCCCCTCTCTGCTGTGTAATGGAGTGGTAGAGCTCCCCCTCTCTGCTGTGTAATGGCATGGTAGAGCTCCCCCTCTCTGCTGTGTAATGGCATGGTAGAGCTCCCCCCTCTCTGCTGTGTAATGGCATGGTAGAGCCCCCCTCTCTGCTGTGTAATGGAGTGGTAGAGCTCCCCCCTCTGCTGTGTAATGGCATGGTAGAGCTCCCCCTCTCTGCTGTGTAATGGCATGGTAGAGCTCCCCCTCTCTGCTGTGTAATGGCATGGTAGAGCTCCCCCTCTCTGCTGTGTAATGGCATGGTAGAGCTCCCCTCTCTGCTGTGTAATGGCATGGTAGAGCTCCCCCTCTCTGCTGTGTAATGGCATGGTAGAGCTCCCCCTCTCTGCTGTGTAATGGAGTGGTAGAGCTCCCCCCTCTCTGCTGTGTAATGGCATGGTAGAGCTCCCCTCTCTGCTGTGTAATGGCATGGTAGAGCTCCCCCTCTCTGCTGTGTAATGGCATGGTAGAGCTCCCCCTCTGCTGTGTAATGGAGTGGTAGAGCTCCCCTCTCTGCTGTGTAATGGAGTGGTAGAGCTCCCCCTCTCTGCAGTGTAATGGAGTGGTAGAGCTCCCCCTCTCTGCTGTGTAATGGCATGGTAGAGCTCCCCCTCTCTGCTGTGTAATGGAGTGGTAGAGCTCCCCCTCTCTGCTGTGTAATGGCATGGTAGAGCTCCCCCTCTCTGCTGTGTAATGGCATGGTAGAGCTCCCCCTCTCTGCTGTGTAATGGAGTGCTAGAGCTCCCCCTCTCTGCTGTGTAATGGCATGGTAGAGCTCCCCTCTCTGCTGTGTAATGGCATGGTAGAGCTCCCCCTCTCTGCTGTGTAATGGAGTGGTAGAGCTCCCCCTCTCTGCTGTGTAATGGAGTGGTAGAGCTCACTCCCCCCTCTGCTGTGTAATGGAGTGGTAGAGCTCACCCTCCTCTCTGCTGTGTAATGGAGTGGTAGAGCTCCCCCTCTCTGCTGTGTAATGGAGTGGTAGAGCTCACCCCCTCTCTGCTGTGTAATGGAGTGGTAGAGCTCACCCCCCCGCTATGCTGTGTAATGGAGTGGTAGCGCTCACCCCCCCTCTCTGCTGTGTAATGGCATGGTAGAGCTCCCCCTCTCTGCTGTGTAATGGAGTGGTAGAGCTCACCCCCCGCTATGCTGTGTAATGGTGTGGTAGAGCTCACCCCCTCTCTGCTGTGTAATGGCGTGGTAGATTCCCCCTCTCTGCTGTGTAATGGAGTGGTAGAGCTCCCCCTCTCTGCTGTGTAATGGCATGGTAGAGCTCCCCTCTCTGCTGTGTAATGGAGTGGTAGAGCTCCCTCTCTGCTGTGTAATGGCGGTAGAGCTCCCTCTCTGCTGTGTAATGGCGTGGTAGAGCTCACTCCCCCTCTCTGCTGTGTAATGGCGTGGTAGAGCCCCCTTCTCTGCTGTGTAATGGAGTGGTAGAGCTCCCCCTCTCTGCTGTGTAATGGCATGGTAGAGCTCCCTCTCTGCTGTGTAATGGAGTGGTAGAGCTCCCTCTCTGCTGTGTAATGGCGTGGTAGAGCTCCCCTCTCTGCTGTGTAATGGCGTGGTAGAGCTCACTTCCCCCTCTCTGCTGTGTAATGGCGTGGTAGAGCTCCCTCTCTGCTGTGTAATGGCGTGGTAGAGCTCCCCCTCTCTGCTGTGTAATGAGGTGGTAGAGCTCACTCCCCCTCTCTCTGCTGTGTAATGGCGTGGTAGAGCTCACTTCCCCTCTCTCTGCTGTGTAATGGCGTGGTAGAGCTCCCCTCTCTGCTGTGTAATGGAGTGGTAGAGCTCACCCCCCCTCTCTCTGCTGTGTAATGGCGTGGTAGAGCTCCCCCCCTCTCTGCTGTGTAATGGCGTGGTCCGGGCGTGTACATAAGAGAGGTAATCAAGCTAATGCCCTGAGCCTGAGCCAGTGGGGCCTAAGCTGCTTCAGAAAGAAACGTGCGTATGTCTATGATCCCCGGGAAGAGAGGGAAGAGGGGAGAGGAGGGAGGTGGAGGGGAGGGAGAGAGAGGAGGAGGAGGGGAGGGGAGAGGAGGAGGAGGAGGGTGGGAAGAGGAGGAGGGGTGGAAGAGGAGGAGGGGTAAGAGAGTAAAGGGGAGGAAGAGGGGGAAGAGAGGGAAAGGAGGAAGAGGGGAAAGGAGGAGGGGGGATATGAGGAGGAGGGGGAGAGGAGGAGGGGGAGAGGAGGAGGAGGAGAGGAGGAGGAGGAGGGGAGGGAGAGAGGGAGGAGGAGGAGGGTGGGAAGAGGAGGAGGGGTAAGAGAGGGAAAGGAGGAAGAGGGGAGAGGAGGACGGGGAAGAGGAAAGGAGGAAAGGAGGAAGAGGGGGAAGAGAGGGAAAGGAAGAAGAGGGGGAAGAGAGGGAAAGGAGGAAGAGGGAGAGGAGGAGGGGGGGAAGAGGGGGAAGAGGGGAGAGGAGGAAGGGAGGGAGAGGGGGAAGGGGGGAGAGGAGGAAGGGGGGGAGAGAGGAAAGAAGGGAGAGAGGAAGAGGGGAAAGCAGAAACACAGAGCATGGCCCCCTTCACTAGCGAACTCTTAGAAAAATAATCCCTGGATGTGCTTATACAATAACAGCAACAACACAGAGCTGTCTGTCTATATAATGTAGTAACGATGATGACTGATTACCTGGTCTGACCACAGGGCTGTCTGTCTATGTGATGTAGTAAGCATGGTGACTGATTACCTGGTCTGACCACAGGGCTGTCTGTCTATATAATGTAGTAACCATGGTGACTGATTACCTGGTCTGACCACAGGGCTGTCTGTCTATATAATGTTGTAACCATGGTGACTGATTGCCTGGTCTGACCACAGGGCTGTCTGTCTATATAATGTAGTAACCATGGTGACTGATTGCCTAGTCTGACCACAGGGCTGTCTGTCATGGTGACTGATTACCTAGACCTACATGTGAACTGTTGTAGTGGACTAGGGATTAATCTGCTCCAATGAGACCAGCTTCTATCTCATTAGGGGAAGATCAGTCCACCTGAATGTAGCAACAGTCGGGCTACAGGCAGAGCCAAGCTGACAGGGAGAAAAAGACAACGTTTATATATCGTCTGTACATCAGCTTCCCTAGTCTTTCTGGGCGCACGTGAAGAGTGTCCTGTGTACACATCTGCATGTTCTTTGTTCTTCCACCTACTGCTAAGAAAAGCTGAACTATAATACCAAAATATACGCTTGCTTTATCGACTTCCAAAAAGCATTTGATTCTATTTGGCATACAGGACTGTTCTACAAAGTTATTGAAAGTGGTGTAGGGGGTAAAACATATGACATACTTAAATCAATGTATACTGGCAATACTGGCATTAAAATTGGTAAGAAAATAACAGAATTCTTTAACCAGACGCTCGGGCCTTCGCCAGGGTTGCAATCTGAGCCCTGCACTCTTCAATTTACATTAAGGAATTGGCCACTATCCTAGAAAAATCCTCAGCCTCTGGTGTTAGTCTCCACAATTCAGAAGTTAAATGCCTACTCTTCGCAGATGACCTGTGCCTGCTGTCACCCACAGCACATGGCCTACAGCAGAGCCTGGACCTGCTAGAGCAGTACTGCCAGACCTGGGCCCTGGCAGTAAACACCCACAGCACATGGCCTACAGCAGAGCCTGGACCTGCTAGAGCAGTACTGCCAGACCTGGGCCCTGGTAGTAAACCCCAGAAAGACTAAAATAATGATATTCCAGAGAAGATCCAATCTCAGGGAATTAGACCAAAGTTCTCAATTGGTACAAAATATATAGAGTACTGTACAGACTACAATTACTTTAAAAATAAGCTCAACTGGACACCTTAATGAGGCAGTGAATGAACAGAGAGAGAAAGCAAGCAGGGCATTCTACGCCATTAAAAAGCACATTCAAATTGAAATACCTATTAAAATTTGGCTAAAACTATTTGTCATTGAACCAATTGCACTTTATGGTAACGAGGTGTGGGGTCCACTTCCAAAACAAGATTTCATCAAATGGGACAAACACCCCATTGAAACCCTACATACAGAGTTCTGTAAGAGTCTCCTACATGTCCAGAGGAAAACTACAAACAATGCATGCAGGGCAGAATTAGGCCAAGATCCACTAATAATAAAAACTCAAAACAGAGCAATTCAGTTTTGGAAACATCTAAAATACAGTGACCCCCTCTCATATCATTACCAAGCCCTGCAATGCCAAGAGCTGAGCAAAGAAAAGAGTCCCCTCATCCAGCTGGTCCTGGGGCTGAGTTCACAAACCTGTTCTACTAACACACTGAAGCCTCAGTCCCCTCATCCAGGTGGTCCCGAGGCTGAGTTCACAAACCTGTTCTACTAACACACTGAAGCCTCAGTCCCCCATCCAGCTGGTCCTGGGGCTGGTGCCCACAAACTTGTTCTACTAACACACTGGAAGCCTCAGTCCCCTCATCCAGCTGGTCCTGGGGCTGGTGTCTTTACTAACCTGTTCTACTAACACACTGAAGCCTCAGTCCCCTCTATCCAGCTGGTCCAGTTGAGTTCACAATCATTTTACCAACAGACTGAAGCCTCAGTCCCCATCCAGTTGGTCCTGGTTGAGCTCACAAACCTGTTCTATTAACACACTAGCTTCCTCAGTCCTCATCCAGCTGGTCCAAAGAAACCACAAACCTGTTCTACTAACGCACTGAAGCCTCAGGACCAGAAATTCCAATCATTCAGAGGAACCAAATTACAACACAGTCAAATCAAAACTACATTGCTTATTGGGAAATACAAGCACAAGCACAAAGCAAATGCAGTGCTATCTGGCCCTAAATCGACAGTACACTGTGGCTAAATATTTGACCTATTGTTACTGATCAAAACCTAGAAAACCTGACAAGGTACAGGCTCAGTGAGCACAGCCTGCTATTGAGCAGGGTAGACACAGGAAACCTGGCCCTGTAGAGAAAGGCTGTGCAACCACTGCACAACAACAGAACCTGTCAAAAACATAAAAACACTAGAGAGTGTCATTTTCCAAATATGAAAACCCTTATTCAAGGTTTCAAAGACCCTTGATGAGGGTGGGCTAGTAGACTATGCATTTGGAAGACCTCTCTGATGAGAGTAGGCTGGTCCATCCTGTTGGGGGAGGACGCAGAGCTGTGGGTTGGCAGCGCACTACACAAGACCCTCCTCTGATGAGAATAGGCTACCCAACCTGTTGGGGGAGGACGAGAGCTGGGTTGGCAGCACTCATTGAAGACCTCTCTGATGAGAGTAGGCTGGCCCGTCCTGTTGGGGAGGGACGGTGAGAGTTGTGGGTTGGCAGCGATCTTGCATTGCTGCCTGCCATAAGATGAGGGGACAAAGTCTGACAGACCAACCAACCTGCACATGTCCTCTACTGTATGATTATTGTTGTTGAATGTAGTGGTTATTTTGACACTTGGTTATTGTTGTTAATGTTGGGGTTCTGCTGACAATATTGATTCTCATTTTTGGTATTGTAAATATCCTAAATGAGCTTGCAATATGTACATTGTTACGTCATGCCATAAAGCAAATTTAATTGAATTGAGAGGGCGAAAAGAGAGAGAGACAGACAAAGAGAGAGAGAGAGGGACAGAGAGAGGGAGGGAGAGAGAGAGAGAGAAAGAGAGAGAAAGAAAGACAGACAGAGAGAGAGACAGAGACAGAGAGAGAGACAGAGAGGGGGAGAGAGAGGGAGAGAGAGACAGAGAGAGAGACAGAGAGAGACAGAGAGAGGGAGAGAGAGACAGAGAGAGGGAGAGACAGAGAGAGCGACAGAGAGAGGGGGAGAGAGAGAGGGGAGGGAGAGAAAGACCAAAATGAGAGACCCCAGCCTTCCCAGGGCTGGTAGTTTCCAGTGCAGGCTAATCTAGGTTACTGTGTTGGTTGGATAGTTTCAGTGCAGGCTAATCTAGGTTACTGTGTTGGTTAGTTAAATTCACTGCAGGCTAATCAAATCTATGTTTTTTCAATTTAAATTTGAAAATTGAACCTTTATTTAACTTGGAAAGTCAGTTATAAGAACAAATTCTCATTTACAATGACGGCCTGGAACAGTGGGTTAAGTCTGTTCAGGGGCACAAATAACATATTTTTACTATGTCAGCTCAGGGATCTATCCAGCAACCTTTCGGTGACTAGTCCAACGCTCTAACCACTAGGCTACCCCCTCCTCTGCCCCCCCATCCCTGTTATAGTACTGTCCTCCCTCCTCCCTGTTATAGTACTGTCCTCCCCTCCTCCCTGTTATAGTACTGTCCTCCCTCCTCCCTGTTATAGTACTGTCCTCCCCTCCCCCTGTTATAGTACTGTCCTCCCCTCCCCCTGTTATAGTACTGTCCCTCCTCCCTGTTATAGTACTGTCCTCCCCTCCCTGTTATAGTACTGTCCTCCCCCTCCCCCTGTTATAGTACCTTGTCCTCCCTCCTCCCTGTTATAGTACTGTCCTCCCCCTCCCTGTTATAGTACTGTCCTCCCCTCCTCCCTGTTAAAGTACTGTCCTCCCCTCCTCCCTGTTATAGTCCTCCTCCCTGTTATAGTACTGTCCTCCCTCCTCCCTGTTATAGTACTGTCCTCTCCCCCCTGTTATAGTACTGTCCTCTCCTCCCTGATATAGTACTTGTCCTCCTCCTCATCCCTGATATAGTACTGTCCTCCCTCCTCCCTCCCTGTTATAGTACTGTCCTCCTCCATGTTATAGTACTGTCCTCCCTGTTATAGTACTGTCCTCCCTCCTCCCTGTTATAGTACTGTCCTCCCCTCCTCCCTGTTATAGTACTGTCCTCCCCTCCCTGTTATAGTACTGTCCTCCTCCCTGTTATCCTCCCCCTGTTATAGTACTGTCCTCCCCTCCTCCTGTTATAGTACTGTCCTCCCCCTCCTCCTGTTATAGTACTGTCCTCCTCCCTGTTATAGTACTGTCCTCCCCTCCTCCCTGTTATAGTACTGTCCTCCCTCCTCCCTGTTATAGTACTGTCCTCCCCTCTCCCTGTTATAGTACTGTCCTCCCCTCCTCCTGTTATAGTACTGTCCCCCCTCCTCCTGTTATAGTACTGTCCTCCCCCCCCTCACTCCTCCCTGTTATAGTACTGTCCTCCCCTCATCCCTGATATAGTACTGTCCTCCCCCTCTCCTCCCTGTTATAGTACTGTCCTCCTCCCTCCTCCCCTGTTATAGTACTGTCCTCCTCCTCCCTGAAATTGTCCTCCCTCCCTGTTATAGTTCTGTCCTCCCATCCTGATAGGGTGTACTGTCCTCCCTCCTCCCTGTTATAGTACTGTCCTCCCTCTGTCCTCCTCCCTGTTATAGTACTGTCCTCCCCTCTCCTCCTGTTATAGTACTGTCCTCCCCTCCTCCCTGTTATAGTACTGTCCTCCCCCTCCTCCTATAGTTCCTCCTCCCTTATAGTACTGTCCCCCCTCCCTCCTCCTCCCTGTTATAGTACTGTCCTCCCTCCTCCCTGTTATAGTACTGTCCTCCCCTCTCCTGTTATAGTACTGTCCTCCCCTCCTCTGATATACTGGTGCTGTCCCCTCCCCTCCCTCCCTGTTATAGTACTGTCCTCCTCCCCTGTTATAGTGCTGGTCATCCCTGTTATAGTACTGTCCTCCTCCCTGTTATAGTACTGTCCTCCCCTCCTCCCTGTTATAGTACTGTCCTCTCCTCCCCTGTTATAGTACTGTCCTCCCCTCCTCCCTGTTATAGTACTGTCCCCCCCTCCTCCCTGTTATAGTACTGTCCTCCCTCCCTCCCTGTTATAGTTACTAGTCCTCCTCCTCCCTGTTATAGTACTGTCCTCACTCCTCCCTGTTATAGTACTGTCCTCCCTCCTCCCTGTTATAGTTCTGTCCTCCTCCTCCTGTTATAGTACTGTCCTCCCTCCTCCCCTGTTATAGTACTGTCCTCCTCCTGTTTATAGTACTGTCCTCCCCTCCTCCCTGTTATAGTACTGTCCTCCCTCCTCCCTGTTATAGTTCTGTCCTCCCCTCCTCCCCTGTTATAGTACTGTCCTCCTCCTCCTCCTCCTCCCTGTTATAGTACTGTCCTCCCTCCTCCCTGTTATAGTACTGTCCTCCCCCCTCCCTTGATTATAGTACTGTCCTCCTCCTCCTGTTATAGTACTGTCTCCTCCCCTTTCGTTATAGTTCCTCCCCTCCTCCTGTTATAGTACTGTCCTCCCTCCTCCCTGTTATAGTACTGTCCTCCCTCCTCCCTGTTATAGTACTGTCCTCCTCCTCCCTGTTATAGTACTGTCCTCCCTCCCTGTTATAGTACTGTCCTCCCTCCTCCCCTGTTATAGTACTGTCCTCCTCCTCCCTGTTATAGTAATTGTCCTCCTCCTCCTCCCTGTTATAGTACTGTCCTCCTCCCTCCTCTCCCTGTTATAGTAATGTCCTCCCCCTCCTCCCTGTTATAGTACTGTCCTCCCCTCCTCCTGTTATAGTACTGTCCTCCCCCTCCTCCTCCTGTCCTCCTCCCTGTTATAGTACTGTCCTCCTCCTCCCTGTTATAGTACTGTCCTCCCCCTCCTCCCTGTTATAGTACTGTCCTCCTCCCTGTTATACTGTCCTCCCTCCTGTTATAGTACTGTCCTCCTCCTCCCTGTTATAGTACTGTCCTCCCTCCTCCCTGTTATAGTACTGTCCTCCCCCCTCCCTGTTATAGTACTGTCCTCCCCTCCTCCCTGTTATAGTACTGTCCTCCTCCTCCCTGTTATAGTACTGTCCTCCCTCCTCCCCTGTTATAGTACTGTCCTCCCCTCCCCCCTGTTATAGTACTGTCCTCCCCTCCTCCCTGTTATAGTACTGTCCTCCTCCTCCCTGTTATAGTACTGTCCTCCCCCTCCCTGTTATAGTACTGTCCTCCCCTCCTCCCTGTTATAGTACTGTCCTCCCTCCTCCCTGTTATAGTACTGTCCTCCCCACCTCCCTGTTATAGTACTGTCCTCCTCCTCCCTGTTATAGTACTGTCCTCCCCCTCCCCTCCCTCCTCCTCCCTGTTATAGTACTGTCCTCCCCCTCCTCCCTGTTATAGTACTGTCCTCCTCCTCCCTGTTATAGTAATCCCTGTCCTCCCCTCCTCCCTGTTATAGTACTGTCCTCCCTCCTCCCTGTTATAGTACTGTCCTCCCCTCCTCCCTGTTATAGTACTGTCCTCCCCTCCTCCCTGTTATAGTACTGTCCTCCTCCTCCCTGTTATAGTACTGTCCTCCCCTCCTCCCTGTTATAGTACTGTCCTCCCCTCCTCCCTCCTGTTATAGTAGTACTGTCCTCCCTCCTCCCCTGTTATAGTACTGTCCTCCCCTCCTCCCTGTTATAGTGCTGTCCTCCCCTCCTCCCTGTTATAGTACTGTCCTCCTCCTCCCTGTTATAGTACTGTCCTCCTCCTCCCTGTTATAGTACTGTCCTCCCTCCTCCTGTTATAGTACTGTCCCTCCCCCTCCTCCCTGTTATAGTACTGTCCTCCCCCTCCTCCCTGTTATAGTACTGTCCTCCTCCTCCCTGTTATAGTACTGTCCTCCCCCTCCTCCCTGTTATAGTACTGTCCTCCCTCCTCCCTGTTATAGTACTGTCCTCCCTCCTCCCTGTTATAGTACTGTCCTCCCCTCCTCCCTGTTATAGTACTGTCCTCCCCCCTCCTCCCTGTTATAGTACTGTCCTCCCTCCTCCCTGTTATAGTACTGTCCTCCCCTCCTCCCTGTTATAGTACTGTCCTCCTCCTCCCTGTTATAGTACTGTCCTCCCCCTCCTCCCTGTTATAGTACTGTCCTCCCCTCCTCCCTGTTATAGTACTGTCCTCCCTCCCTCCCTTTATAGTACTGTCCTCCTCCTCCTCCCTGTTATAGTACTGTCCTCCCCTCCTCCCTGTTATAGTACTTGTCCTCCTCCCTGTTATAGTACTGTCCTCCCCCTCCCTCCCTGTTATAGTACTGTCCTCCCTCCTCCCTGTTATAGTACTGTCCTCCCCTCCTCCCTGTTATAGTACTGTCCTCCTCCTCCCTGTTATAGTACTGTCCTCCTCCTCCCTGTTATAGTACTGTCCTCCCCCTGTTATAGTACTGTCCTCCTCCTCCCTGTTATGGTAATGTCCTCCCTCTCCCTGTTATAGTACTGTCCTCCCCTCCCTCCCTGTTATAGTACTGTCCTCCTCCCTGTTATAGTACTGTCCTCCTCCTCCCTGTTATAGTACTGTCCTCCCCTCCCCCTGTTATAGTACTGTCCTCCCCTCCTCCCTGTTATAGTACTGTCCTCCTCCTCCCTGTTATAGTACTGTCCTCCCCTCCTCCCTGTTATAGTACTGTCCTCCCTCCTCCCTGTTATAGTACTGTCCTCCCCTCCCTCCCTCCCTTATAGTACTGTCCTCCTCCCTCCTCCCTGTTATAGTACTGTCCTCCCTCTCCCTGTTATAGTAATGTCCTCCCCCTCCTCCCTGTTATAGTACTGTCCTCCCCTCCTCCCTGTTATAGTACTGTCCTCCTCCCTGTTATAGTACTGTCCTCCTCCTCCCTGTTATAGTACTGTCCTCCCCTCTCCCTGTTATAGTACTGTCCTCCCTCCTCCCTGTTATAGTACTGTCCTCCCCTCCTCCCTGTTATAGTACTGTCCTCCCCTCCCCCTGTTATAGTTCTGTCCTCCCCTCCTCCCTGTTATAGTACTGTCCTCCTCCCCCTGTTATAGTACTGTCCTCCTCCCTGTTATAGTAATGTCCTCCCTCCTCCCTGTTATAGTACTGTCCTCCCCTCCTCCCTGTTATAGTACTGTCCTCCCCTCCTCCCTGTTATAGTACTGTCCTCCCCTCCTCCCTGTTATAGTACTGTCCTCCCCCTCCTCCCTGTTATAGTACTGTCCTCCCTCCTCCCTGTTATAGTACTGTCCTCCTCCCTGTTATAGTACTGTCCTCCCCTCCTCCCTGTTATAGTACTGTCCTCCTCCTCCCTGTTATAGTACTGTCCTCCTCCCTGTTATAGTACTGTCCTCCCCCCTCCTCCCTGTTATAGTACTGTCCTCCCCTCCTCCCTGTTATAGTACTGTCCTCCCCTCCTCCCTGTTATAGTACTGTCCTCCCCTCCTCCCTGTTATAGTACTGTCCTCCCCTCCTCCCCTGTTTATAGTACTGTCCTCCTCCCTGTTATAGTACTGTCCTCCCCCCCTGTTATAGTACTGTCCTCCTCCTCCCTGTTATAGTACTGTCCTCCCTCCTCCCCTGTTATAGTACTGTCCTCCCCTCCTCCCTGTTATAGTACTGTCCTCCCCTCCTCCCTGTTATAGTACTGTCCTCCCCCCTCTGTCCTCCCTGTTATAGTACTGTCCTCCTCCTCCCTGTTATAGTACTGTCCTCCCCCTCCTCCCTGTTATAGTACTGTCCTCCCCTCCTCCCTGTTATAGTACTGTCCTCCCTGTTATAGTACCTCCTCCCCTGTTATAGTACTGTCCTCCCCCTCCTCCCTGTTATAGTACTGTCCCCTCCCCTGTCCTCCTCCCTGTTATAGTACTGTCCTCCCCTCCTCCCTGTTATAGTACTGTCCTCCTCCTCCCTGTTATAGTACTGTCCTCCCCCTCCTCCCTGTTATAGTACTGTCCTCCCCTCCTCCCTGTTATAGTACTGTCCTCCCCTGTCTCCTCCCTGTTATAGTACTGTCCTCCCCCTCCCCTGTTATAGTACTGTCCTCCCCCTCCTCCCTGTTATAGTACTGTCCTCCTCCTCCCTGTTATAGTACTGTCCTCCCCCTCCTCCCTGTTATAGTACTGTCCTCCCCTCCTCCCTGTTATTATAGTACTGTCCTCCTCCTCCCTGTTATAGTAATTGTCCTCCTCCCTGTTATAGTACTGTCCTCCTCCCTCCCTGTTATAGTACTGTCCTCCCCCTCCTCCCTGTTATAGTACTGTCCTCCCCTCCTCCCTGTTATAGTAAATGTCCTCCCCTCCTCCCTGTTATAGTACTGTCCTCCCTCCCTGTTATAGTACTGTCCTCCCCTCCTCCCTGTTATAGTACTGTCCTCCCCTCCTCCCTGTTATAGTACTGTCCTCCCCCTCCTCCCTGTTATAGTACTGTCCTCCCTCCCTGTTATAGTACTGTCCTCCTCCTCCCTGTTATAGTACTGTCCTCCTCCCTGTTATAGTACTGTCCTCCCTCCTCCCTGTTATAGTACTGTCCTCCCCTCCTCCCTGTTATAGTACTGTCCTCCCTCCCTGTTATAGTACTGTCCTCCCCTCCCCCTGTTATAATTGTCCTCCCCTCCTCCCTGTTATAGTACTGTCCTCCTCCTCCCTGTTATAGTACTGTCCTCCTCCTCCCTGTTATAGTACTGTCCTCCTCCTCCTCTGGTTATAGTACTGTCCTCCCCCTCCCTCCATAGTACTGTCCTCCCTCCCTGTTATAGTACTGTCCTCCCTCCCTGTTATAGTACTGTCCTCCTCCTCCCTGTTATAGTACTGTCCTCCCCCTCCTCCTGTTATAGTACTGTCCTCCCCTCCTCCCTGTTATAGTGCTGTCCTCCCTCCTCCCTGTTATAGTACTGTCCTCCCCCTCCTCCCTGTTATAGTACTGTCCTCCCCCTCCTCCCTGTTATAGTACTGTCCTCCCCTCCTCCCTGTTATAGTACTGTCCTCCTCCTCCCTGTTATAGTATAGTACTGTCCTCCTCCTCCCTGTTATAGTACTGTCCTCCCCCTCCTCCCTGTTATAGTACTGTCCTCCCCTCCCTGTTATAGTACTGTCCTCCCCTCCTCCCTGTTATAGTACTGTCCTCCCCTCCTCCTGTTATAGTACTGTCCTCCCCCTCCTCCCTGTTATAGTACTGTCCTCCTCCTCCTCCCTGTTATAGTACTGTCCTCCCCTCCTCCCTGTTATAGTACTGTCCTCCTCCCTGTTATAGTACTGTCCTCCTCCCCCTGTTATAGTACTGTCCTCCCTCCTCCCTGTTATAGTACTGTCCTCCCCCTGTTATAGTACTGTCCTCCCTCCCTGTTATAGTACTGTCCTCCCTCCTCCCTGTTATAGTACTGTCCTCCTCCCTGTTATAGTACTGTCCTCCTCCTCCCTGTTATAGTACTGTCCTCCTCCCTGTTATAGTACTGTCCTCCCCTCCTCCCTCCTGTTATAGTATAGTATCTGACTGACTGGTGGTTGGTGACTATAGTCCTGTAGTCCCTAGCACTGTACATATAAAGAGACAGAGAGAGAGAGACAGGAGACAGAGACAGAGAGACAAAGAGAGAGAGAGAGACAGAGAGAAGAAGAGAGAGGGGGGTGGAAGAGGGAGGAATTTGATTCTGACCTTTGAGCTGATGTAGGACCTCTGACCTGGTCAGTTTAGGAGATAGTCCAAGGTCGCTCCACCTTTTTCCAGCCTCCATCGACAGGTCTCTGCCAGACTCCTGGTCAACACACACACACACACACACACACACACACACACACACACACACACACACACACACACACACACACACACACACACACACACACACAAAAAAAATACACACACACAGAGCGAGACAGTCAGTCAGAGAGAAAGACAGACAGCAGATAATTGTACAGTAGTGCAGGGTTAGAGACACGAGTTGTATATGATAAGAACCAGGTGGTTGTGCAGGTTGAATGAGTCTGGAGAAACGGATAGTGCAGACAGTCAGTCAGACAGACAGACAGACAGACGCTAGGTGGCCAGGACATCAGTTACAGGTGACCTGATGACGACACAGGCGCCGGTCGGGACAGGGAATCCAGAGGGAATACAGCCACAGGATACAACGAGTGACAAATACACCCATTCTGCTGCAGTAGCTATGATGGCCTGAGCGCAGGCTTTCCCCGAGCCGAGGCCGGGTTCAGGCTGTACCCCCTCCCACCCACCACTCAGAGCTCATCTGGTCTACCACCAACTCCCTCGTTCCCCGGGGTCAGGTCAACGGCTCCTCCTCGTCTGTCCCGTACTCAAGGTCGATTTCTGTTACCGAGCCCACCGGGGAATTGACCTTCCGGACCGTCTTGCTGACCGGTGGGAGCCCGGGCCGGTGTGTGTCCGGTGGCCTGGGTCGTAAACTCAGCGACCGTCATCTGACTCCCGTAGCAAGGCTTCTCGTCTGGAGGCGGTCCCCCAGTCCGCCTACCAAGGCCATCGTCCCCGCCTTACTCCCTCCCTCACCGTGGTGGGCCTTCTGGAGTGGCCCGGGAACCCAAACTCCCTACTGCCCCCGGTGTCCAGCAGCCCCTCCTCGGGGTGGCTGATGCTGTCTTCTGTGTCTGTGTAGTGGACCCTGTTCTGGGCGAAAAACAGCACCACCACTGTGTCTGGGTGAAGGCTCTTTGGCTTCGGGTCTGCTGCTGTGGTGGTGGTGGTGTGGCTGGGGTTGGTGTCTGGGGCTGTGGTAGTGGGGATCATCAGGATGGTGGCTGGGCCCGGCTTGGGACTGCCTGCGGTGGTGTGGTGGTGGTGTGGCTGTTGGTGTCTGGGGCTGTGGTAGTGGGGATCATCAGGATGGTGGCTGGGCCCGGCTTGGGACTGCCTGCGGTGGCGACGGAGGTCAACACTGTTATCCTCTTCATCCGGTGACCTCTGGGATGCTGAACAAGTGCTCGCTGTGGTGATGATGACCCTGCTGATGGTAGTGGTAGCCCTGAGTCTGGGCCTGAGGAGGAAGCTTCAGGATCTTCTCCACAATCTCCCTGCGTCACTGTCCGGCACCTCCCACTGGTCTGGCTACAGGGTCATGGGTCAAGGGTCATCGAGGAGGAGGTGTAACTGGAGTTGAAGGGTACAAAGGTTGGATGAGGTCGAAAGGAACAGTGAAGGAGGGAGGGTGGGTGGAGAGAGTGAGAGTGGAGTGGAGAGAGTGAGTGAGGGTGGGTGGAGAGTGAGGGGTGGAGTGGAGAGTGAGGTGGGTGGAGAGAGTGAGTGAGGGTGGGTGGAGAGAGTGAGTGAGGGTGGGTGGAGGGAGGTGGTGGAGTGGAAGTGGGGGTGGGTGGAGAGGTGAGTGAGGGTGGGTGGAGAATGAGGTGGTGGAGAGAGGAGGATGGAGTGAGAGATTGAGGGTGGAGTGGAGAGGGAGTGAGGGTGGGTGGAGTGAGGGTGGAGTGGAGAGAGAGTGAGTGAGGGTGGAGTGGAGAGAGTGAGAGTGAGGGGTGGGTGGAGAGAGTGAGGGTGGAGTGGAGAGAGTGGGGGTGGAGTGGAGAGAGTGAGTGAGGGTGGAGTGGAGAGAGTGAGGGTGGAGTGGAGAGAGGGAGGGTGGAGTGAGAGATTGAGGGTGGAGTGGAGAGAGTGAGGGTGGAGTGGAGAGAGTGAGGGTGGAGTGGAGAGAGTGAGGGGGGAGTGGAGAGAGTGAGTGAGGGTGGAGTGGAGAGAATGAGGGTAGAGTGGAGAGAGTGAGGGTGGAGTGGAGAGAGTGAGTGAGGGTGGAGTGGAGAGAGTGAGTGAGGGTGGAGTGGAGAGAGTGAGGGTGGAGTGGAGAGAGGGAGGGTGGAGTGGAGAGAGTGAGGGTGGGTGGAGTGGAGAGAGTGGGTGAGGGTGGAGTGGAGAGAGTGAGTGAGGGTGGAGTGGAGAGAGTGGGTGAGGGTGGAGTGGAGAGAGTGAGTGAGGGTGGAGTGGAGAGAGTGAGGGTGGAGTGGAGAGAGGGAGGGTGGAGTGGAGAGAGGGAGGGTGGAGTGGAGAGAGTGAGGGTGGAGTGGAGAGAGTGAGGGTGGAATGGAGAGAGTGAGGGTGGAGTGGAGAGAGTGAGGGCAGAGTGAAGAGTGAGGGTGGAGTGGTGGGCAGGACAGGGAGACAGGACAGGGTGACAGTGGAGAGTGAGGGTGGAGTGGTGGACAGGACAGGGAGACAGTGGAGAGTGAGGGTGGAGTGGTGGGTAGGACAGGGAGACAGTGGAGAGTGAGGGTGGAGTGGTGGACAGGACAGGGAGACAGTGAGAGAGTGAGGGTGGAGTGGTGGACAGGACAGGGTGACAGTGGAGAGTGAGGGTGGAGTGGTGGACAGGACAGGGAGACAGTGGAGAGTGAGGGTGGAGTGGTGGACAGGACAGGGAGACAGTGGAGAGTGAGGGTGGAGTGGTGGGTAGGACAGGGAGACAGTGGAGAGTGAGGGTGGAGTGGTGGACAGGACAGGGAGACAGTGGAGAGTGAGGGTGGAGTGGTGGACAGGATAGGGTGAAAGAAAATGAATCAAAACGGTGAGTGAATTCAAGAGTGAAAGAGAAAAAACAAAAACAAAAAACAAACATAACCAAAACAGAGGCTGTCCTCCACAGCCTGATCAGGTGTCTGTGTTATGGTGTGTCTGTGTTATGGTGTGTCTGTGTTATGGTGTGTCTGTGTTATGGTGTGTCTGTGTTATGGTGTGTCTGTGTTATGGTGTGTCTGTGTTATGGTGTGTCTGTGTTATGGTGTGTCTGTGTTATGGTGTGTTATGGTGTGTGTGTTATGGTGTGTCGTGTGTTATGGTGTCTGTGTTATGGTGTGTCTGTGTTATGGTGTGTTATGGTGTGTGTGTCGTTATGTGTGTCTGTGTTGTCATGGTTGTGTGTGTGTGTTACGGTGTGTGTGTGTTATGGTGTGTGTGTGTTATGGTGTGTGTGTGTCTTATGGTGTGTGTGTGTTATGGTGTGTGTTATGGTGTGTGTGTGTTATGTGTATGTGTGTGTGTGTGTGTTATGGTGTGTGTGTGTGTTATGGTGTGTGTGTGTTATGGTGTGTGTGTGTGTGTTATGGTGTGTGTGTTATGGTATGTGTTGTGGTGTGTGTGTGTTATGGTGTGTGTTATGGTGCGGTGTGTGTGTGTGTTGTGGTGTGTGTGTGTGATATGTGTGTGTGTTACAGGTGTGTGTGTGTTATGGTGTGTGTGTGTGTGTCGTGTATGGGTGTGTGTGTGTGTTATGGTGTGTGTGTGGTGTGTGGTGCATGGTGTGTGTGTGTGTATTGTGGTGTGTGTGTGGTATGGTGTGTGTTATGGTGTGTGTGTGTGTGTTATGGTGTGTGTGTGTTATGTGTGTGTGTGTGTTATGGTGTGTGTGTGTGTTATGGTGTGTGTGTGTTATGGTGTGTGTGTGTTATGGTGTGTGTGTGTTATGGTGTGTGTGTGTTATGTGTGTGGTGTGTATGGTGTGGTGTGTGTTATGGTGTGTGTGTTATGGTGTGTGTGTGTTATGGTGTGGTGTGTGTGTGTTATGGTGTGTGTGTGTGCTGTGTGTGTGTGTATATGTGTGTGTGTTATGGTGTGTGTTATGGTGTGTGGTTATGTTGTGTACGGTGTGTGTGTGTTATGTTGTGTGTGTGTGTTATGGTGTGTGTGTGTTAGTGGTGTGTGTGTTGTGTGTGTGTGTTATGGTGTGTGTTGATGGTGTGTGTGTGTTATGGTGTGTGTGTGTGTTATGGTGTGTGGTGTGTGTTATGGTGTGTGTGTGTGTTATGGTGTGTGTGTGTTAGTGTGTGTGTGTGTGTTGTGTGTGTTATGTGTGTGTGTTATGGTGTGTGTGTGTTATGGTGTGTGTTATGGTGTGTGTGTGCTATGGTGTGTGTTATGGTGTGTGTGTGTGTACGGTGTGTGTGTGTTATGGTGTGTGTGTGCTACGGTTGTGTGTGTGTTGTGTATGGTGTGTGTGTGTTATGGTGTGTGTGTGTGTTATGGTGTGTGTGTGTGTAGTGGTGTGATGGTGTGTGTTATGGTGTGTGTTATAGTGTGTGTGTGTTATGTGTTGTGTGTGTGTGTGTGTGTTATGGTGTGTGTGTGTTATGGTGTGTGGTTATATGTGTGTGTGTTATGGTGTGTGTGTGTTATGGTGTGTGTGTGTTATGGTGTGTGTGGTGTTATGGTGTGTGTTGTATGTGTGTGTGTGTGGTGTGTGTTGTGTTATGGTGTGTGTGTGTGTATGTGTGTGTGTGTGTTATGTGTGTGTGTGTGTTATGGTGTGTGTGTGTGTGTGTGTCATGGTGTGTGTGTGTTATGGTGTGTGTGTGTGCTATGTGTGTGTGTGTGTTATGTGTGTGTGTGTGTTATGGTGTGTGTGTGTGTGTTATGGTGTGTGTGTGTTATGGTGTGTGTGTGTGTTATGGTGTGTGTGTGGTGACTGTTTACCCTGTGTGGCTCTGGTGGTGTACCCCAGTACAGGGCGGATCAGGGGGTCAGAGTGAGAAGGTCATCCTCCTCTTCCTCCAGGATATCAGTGCAGGTCAGATCCCCTGCCCTTCTGCGACTCCACCGGGACCAGGCGGTGTGCCGCTGAGCCACAGGACGGAACTCACACAGCACAACACACTTGCCTGAACCGACCGCTAGATACACAGGTACCATACCAGCAACCACATTACACACAAATAGTTTAAACCAATATCTAACTCAGACCAAAGCCTGCAAATCTACATTTAAGTCGATATTATTTTAGTGCTATTAACTGTAGGTGCCAATAAAAGTGGAACATTAATTTATTAGGTACATTTGCGCTAGAATTGTACTATGAGCGCTGGTATATCTTGATATCCTGCCTCTATCCTCAATGCTTCCTGGTCTGAAGCACCCTCTTGATACATAGAGTAATGAGTCCCGAGGCTTTTCCTAGAGCTAGGGCAGTAACTGGTTAATCTAAACAGAGATAATGATCCCAAGGCTTTTCCTAGAGCTAGGTCAGTAACTGATTAATCTAAACAAGATATAATGATCCCAAGGCTTTTCCT